>NC_090657.1:49958425-50100925 GCF_040937935.1 Hyperolius riggenbachi | reverse complement strand
CCACGGAGAGGGGCCACGCCTGTGCACAGATTGGAGCACCGAAGCGCAAATTTATTCGTCAACCCCTTGACGAATATGTTTAGAGCAGAGGTGTCAAACTCAAATACAAAGTGGGCCGAAATTGTACACTGGGACCCAGTCGCGGGCCAACCTCCTACCTTATAAAGTTCCCAGGTGTCTAATGGCACCTCTCCCCTATACAGTTCCCTGGTGTCTAGAGGCCCCCACCCTCCCCTGCACAGTTCCCTGGTGTCTAGAGCTTTCCCCCTACCTCCCTCATATGGCTTCCCTGGTGTTCTAGGGCTTCACCTCCAATATAGCTTCCCTAGTGGTCTAGAGTGGGCCAAACATAATGTAAAGAGGGAAAACCACTTGAGGGCCAAATTTAATGGCTCTGAGGGCCAGATTTGGCCCCCGGGCCAGAGTTTGACATGTTTGGTTTAGAAGGTCCTAGCAATGAAATGGCAAGCTGGAGAAGGGTTGGGCTAGCCTTTGGATTTTGTACTCAGACTGCCTCTGCAAAATACAAGTTTTGCATAAAATGTCATTCTGTGTACCCAAATATCACAGTGCCAAAATGTTGTCAAAACGTATGTCTTCATTTGTAAATTGCTTAGTTTAATAAAGGGAACCCAAGGTGAGAGATGTGTAGAGGCTGATATGTTTCCCTTGTTTCGGTACAGACAACTCCACAGCGATCCTACAGTTGGACACACAGGGGCTGATCACAGCCTGATATGCAGAGTCAATCGATTCCTCCCTGATTGGAATTTGTTTGAATAGAGATTGATTCCTACACCACATGGCCAACTTTATCTCAGTAGATTTCCAAAGAAATGGATCAAGTGCTGATCACACCGCGAACCGATAATCTATGCAAACTAGGAGATTTTATTTTGACTAACCGAATGCGACGAAAATGCAGACGGCTGACCAAAAATAATGTGCATGGAGGCTTCGTTGCGGACAGATATCGGCCAGATCAGTATAGCATAAGGCCTGTTTTCCATGGACAGCTGGAGGCAGCACCCCATGAAGTTGCATCAGAGAATGGCAGTTGTCATCTCCAGATACGACATAAAACGGCTTTTGGCCACTGGGTAAGGCTGCCGCATGTTCAACGTGACATGCTGGCTTTGCCATCTTCCCCTCCGTCTCAGTTCTACACCCCCCGTTCAAAGCTCTGGCTGAACCTGAGTTAGAGCGAGGGCGCATGCTTGGTCCTTTCCGCATGTCCAGTGTCGGACTGGGAGGTGGTAAAGCTGAGGAAATCCACTTGCTGGCCAAGCAGCAGTAATCAGGTGTTGCTGCTCACAGTGAAGACTTGCTGCAGGTTTCTATTAGGAGTGATAACACAGGGTTACTGCTGCTTGGCCAGCAGGTGGATTTCCTCAGTTTTTCCACCTCCCAGTCCAACACTGCGCGTGTCCTCTTTGATCATGCTCCTGAATGTCTGTGCACAGCAGCCGAGGCCACAAGCATTCTTGACATGTCCGGAAACAGTTGTAACCACGTGTGGCAGGGATGCTCACAGCTCCGTGGGGGAGCACACATAAAGAGGGTGCACAAGTGAACAAAGCATGCTCCTGTCAGAGAAGAACCAGTTCAAACTAAAGCTACATACTCACCACAAGACCACGGAAGATGGATTAGGGGATATGCGGCACCGAACGATCTGAAGAACGATCGTTCCCCAATCCATCTTCCGCAATCTAGAACGTAGGAACAAACGACTGGTGCAAACACGTCGCTGAAAGATTGCGGTAAATAACGCAGGGGTCAATGGCGACCGGAACAACGGTCCACATTTAGATCCATCACGTTGGTCTTTCAAAGTGAACGATCATTGCGCAGTTGTTCATCGTTGAATATCATTTAACAAAGTTTCATAAAACGATGTGCGATATAGCAAAAACCATTCATCATGCAAAATCGTTCATGTAACAATCATTTAGTGGGTATGGGCATTCAGTCCATCACTTTGACCGCCATTGGCCTCCGCTGCTATGCCATGTAATGTATATATTATATGGGGTATTTGGGCATGTTGGGGGGTCGCTGCCAGATCTCGTCATCCTATGTGAATCAAAGTGTCCGACAAAATCTAACACTTTAATCCCCGCCAGCACTTTACTGTAGTTACGAAATTGAACTGTTCCTTGTATGAGGTGGGCGGAGCTATAGTGTGGGAGCTGGCCCCGCCCCTCCCCCTGAATTTTACTCATGGTTGGTTATATTAAGGGTAAACATTAAGGCACCCATACACGGTACAATAAAATTGTTCTATTTTCCCATTTATTCAACAAAAATGATCGGATAGAAAGGATATCGAAAAGATTCCTTTTTTTCCATCAGGAAAACAAACAAACCGTTATTTATTTTTTTTCCAATAAATATCTGATCGGAGGTGTCAGAAGAATCTGATAGAAAAATAAAAAAAAAACTAGTTTTTAGTCAATCATTTGTGTGTGGTATATTGGTTTGATTTTTCGGATTATTCGATCAAGTGGAAAAAGTGATCTAAAGCGAGGCTTCCATATTTATTTAATTTTAAGCAATACCAGTTCCCTGGCAGTCCTACTGATCTCTTTGGCTGCAGCAGTGTCTGAATCACACCCTTGAAACAAGCATGCAGCTAATCCAGTCAGAGCACCTAATCTGCATGCTTGTTCAAAGTCTATGGCTAAAAGTATTAAAGGCAGAGGATTAGCAGGACAGCCTGGCAGAATGCATTGTTTAAAAGGAAATAAATATGGCAGCCTCTCTATCCCTCTCGCTTTAGGTTCCCTTTAAGACATAACCTTTAGCTATTACCGCTGATCTGTGACAATGGAGGCTACACATACATTTATATATAAAGCTGCTATCACAGGCACGTGCACGTGACACACTGATCTGCAGATGGAGAGCAGACATCAGATTCAGTTACGGCATGACATGTGACAAGCACGGCTCGCCAACGTGAATTGCGTAAACTGGATCCTGTGTTGCTCAGCGTGACTTGTTTGTGTGGCACGTTACCCAGAACAGCCCGTATGCGGCGTCCTTCTAGATTGCCCTGTTTGTTTAATGTGCTATTTTGGCGCTCTTAGAACCGTGACTGATACTCTGTTGCTGCATCAGCGGCAGATTGCAGAAAGACTCTGCCCGACAGAACTACAGAATCCAGAACCTGATTCACCAAAAATAGATCTATCATCAGACGATGTATAAATAGACAAGAGCAGGACCAGGAAGGGAGGAGGTGATCTGATTGGCTGAGGCCAGCAATAGCCGTACCTCAGCATCATTTGTTGCTATACAAGCACTCTGTGTCAGAGGGGGGAGGATCTGTTCTAACAAGTCATTGTTACTAGGCCATACGTTTCCTTCATAGCTTACACACAGGCTGTGATCCCCAGCACGACTTATCTGGAAGCTCAGGATATATTAATACAGGTAGAGGAAAATTCATGGCATGATATAAAAATATTGCTGGTTCTGTACACTTAAGAGAATGTTGCAAGTGAGCTGCTGTATTAAAGGAAGATAGGTGTGAGTATTAACCTCTTGAGGACTGCAGGGCTAAACCCCCTAGTGACCAGGCCATTTTTAGTCAAATTGGCCACTGCAGCTTTAAGGCTAGGCTGCAGGGCCGCACAACATAGCACACAAGTGATTCCCCCCCCCCCTTTTCTCCCCACCAACAGCGTTCTCTGTTGGTGGGGTCTGATCGCTCCCCCCATGTTTATTTTTTTTAAAATAAATATTAATGTTGCCTTTTTAAAAAAAACAACAACCCTGTTTCTTTAAATACCCTCCCTCCCCCCAGCCAGCCAATCATAGCGATCACCTCTCATAGGCTTCACCCTATGAGAGCCGATCACTCTCTTGTCCCCCCGGGGGACAGCCGTGTCACACGGCTGTCCCCAGTGCAGCGCTGCTGCTGATCGCAGCGCTGTACATGTAAATAGACGGCGATCACGCCATCTAACAGTCTCCCGAGCGGCAATAGCCGCTTGGAGACTGAAGGTGGGGCGGAGCTCCGCCCCCAAGCAGGAGATGCGCGCGCACCTTGCGCGCGATCTCCTGCACAACAGAGCCCCAGGACTTTACGCCAATCGGCGTTAGGAAGTCCTGGGGCTGCCGCCCCTCGGCGTGACGCGGTCGGCAAGAGGTTAAGCCTTTAGAAGCCACATATAGCAAAACTATAGGGGGTTGATTCACGATAACAAATAGCGTGCCTTACCAGAGTTAACATGCCTTATCAGAGATATCGTGCCTTATCAGAGTTAACATGCATAGCGAGCGCTACAGACTTATGCCTGCTAATTGGCAATGAGGAGAGCTCCACTCGTCCTGCCCTGAGCCCCTGCGACTCCAATCACTTTAACCCCCATAGTATTATGATTCTTTTGGATTTAAGGGTCTAAAAGCGGTGCTGCCAGGGAGATCTGCAGCAGTTCCAGAAATCACTCACCTCCCTGGCTCCAGCTTGGCAGTTTTCCCTCCATCCTCCGGGTGGCGCTGCAACTCTAAAGTGAGATTGCCGGCTGTCGTCATGACGACAGCCAGCGATCTCACCAGGAGGAAGCAGGGCCTCGGAGGAGAGGAAGAAGAGTGGCGGCCGACGTCTGGATCCTCCGGGAGGTATGTAGTAATGTTCCCGCATTGCTCTGCGCGCAGCCTCTGGCGGCTACCCTGAGAAGAGGTCGGGATTACCGCTTTGAGCTGCGGTTTTACGCCCTGACCCTAGCTCAGGAATACCGCCAAAGAGGTTAAAGGACATTATCCCCGCACTTTGAATGGCCCAATAGGTTGCCTGTCACTCAGGCCCGGCCCTAGACTTTTTGCCGCCTGAGGCAATTTTCAAAGAAATCGCCGCCGCCCCCCCCCCCCAAGCCGTGGGTGTGGGGGGCCGCCCGAGCTGGATGGGATAGTGGGCAGGAAGGGGGTATTGGGCCTAGCGGCGGGGAGGGGGGTCGGACCCCCCCCTCCCTCGCCTGGGTCCCCCGTCCTCCGCTCCCCTCCAGCTTTAAAAGTGAAGTCGCTGGCTGCAGCTATGTGTAAGAGGCAACGGGCGGGGATTACTCACCTCTTCCTCGTTCCAGGTCAGCGTGCGCTCCACTGACGTCACTTCCAGAAGTGCCGCCTGAGGCAAAAGTTTCACCCCGCCTCATGGGCGGGCCGGCCCTGCTGTCACTTGACAGGAAACTTGACAGGCAGCCTATTGGGCCAATCAAAGTACGAGGATAATGTCCTTGAAAGTGTTTTGACCCGCAGGGGCTCAGGGCAGGACGAGTGGAGCTCTCATCATTGCCAATTAGCAGGCATAAGTTTGTAGTGCTCGCTATGCTACTCTGATAAGGCACGTTAACTCATTAATAATTTGTTATAGTGAATCAACCCCTATGTGCGCTGCAGGGACTATTTTTTTCTGCCACTGGAGAAGTGTTCCTTCCCTAGCCTGGCAGGGTATGAAGAGAGTGGTAGGGAGTGTCATAGTTACCTGTTCGGCTTATCCTCTCCTCCATTGGCGGCACTGCAATACCGACATTCTCTTCTGAGTTCCGATCACATGATATGGCATGTGATCGCAACCCAGGGGATGGTGTCAGCGTTGCAGCACCACCCGGGGGCCACCAGGCAGCGCTGCAATGCTGACACCATCCCCTGGGATACAATCACATGCCATATCATGTGATCGGAACTCAGAAGAGAATGACGGGAGTGCGGTGCCGTGGGTGGAGAGAGGAAGAGAAGCTGATTCTCTGCTCAGCTGCTTTAGGCAGAATAACAATATATGCCGTTAGAAGACGCCCTGGCATGCAATATCTATCTCGAGATAATGCGTGCAGGGCTGTTAACAGGTTAAGGGGTTGAAGATTCTATTGTTTACAAAAACATAGTCCTAAATTATTAGACGTTTTCTAATTGGAACATTTACTAAAGCGCTAGTATGGTGGAAATATGGTCTTCATCCCACCATCACCTTGTCAGCAGTAAAGATGTCGGCATCACTGATAAATGTAATAATGTAAATGAAGGTACGTACACACAGGTGATAACCATCGTCCAAAATGGCTGATCATGACTGTTTCAGCCGCAGATCGTTATGAGTGTAGAGTGGCCGCTGATAAATTAAGGGTCCGTCCTGTTGGATACTCAATGACCCTGACACCTAAGCTTGACCGATCATAATGATATTTATTCACCCTACCCCAACGATCCCCCTGAACACACACGCCCCCTCGTCCCCTCCCCCCGCTTGACCTGACAGGAACCTGTGATGTCACTTCCCAAGTCATAGGGAAAGCCTGGTAGTCCATTGCTGGGCCTAATGGGGAAAAAATAGGGCCCGGAGCTGTAGCTAGCGAAGTGCGGAGGGCACGGGCATGATGGGGTAGCCGACTCCCCTGGCAGCGCTGGGGTTAATGGGAGAAAGTGGGCTGGCCCAGTCTTTGTAGGCAGTGCGGGGGATAACAGGGGAGAAAGCGGGCGGTTAGCGCAGGGAGTAGAAGGAGAATTTCCCGGGCTAGGCGGCGGATGCAAGGGGCCGGGCACATCCGGTCTGTAGCAGCACAATGGAAGACGCTCCCTCCCTCCCTCATTTTTCTGTTTTGTGTGGTATGTCTTCGTTTGTCATTGCAGCCGGAGGGGTAAAAAGGGGCTCCGGAGGTTGGTTTCTTGTGGAAGGAGATTTGTCGCGGGACAAATCCGGTGGTTTAAAGGGAATTAAGAGAGAGATGACTTTGGGGCATGCAGCTGTCCCCGAGCCGAGGTGGGCGGCTGGGGGCCGGTACAAGGCTGCATGTCACACGGGTGTTGTGGCATACAGAATTCGGTGCCTCCGGACCCCTTTACCCCAGCTCTTTGTGGATGCTGTTTTTTGGTTATGTTGTGGTTATCTATTATTGTTTTGGAATATTGTTAATTGGCTAAATAAAGAAGGGGCTGCTATGGCCTTAAATTAATCCAATGCCAAGTAGTCCGTGTCCATTATTTAATAGGTTTAAGATGGGAAAGGAACTGGTCGGGGTGTTTTGGTGGGTAAGGTGAGGTAGACTTTACCATTATCATGGAATCCCTTCCCTTAGTAACTCTGCACAGAGAAATTTACACACTTTGGCACCACTGATCTCCCTCTCATAGTCAGTAGTGTCATCATACGAAGTGGTGCAGGGGTAAAGATCTGACATTCCCTTAGAGGGTGTGGGTTGCAAAGTGAGAAGTTAAAAAATAGAAGAGAGATCAAGAAATGATTGATATTCACCGTGCAATTTGTTCATGTTTGATCCACAAGCAGCCTGCACATCATCATTAGAGATGTGAGCGAACAGTTCGCCCGCAAATCTCTATGTGGCCGTACTACTTCCGGGTCGCTATGACCCGTAGTAGTACGGCTGCTCTGGGCCGGCGGTGCGCGTCTTTGATCGCGCGCCTGTTGCCGGGCACTCTCTGCGCATGAGTGTGACATCACTCATGACTCATGAAGTAGTACAGGGCGAGGGGTTCGCCAGCGAACGGTTCGGAAACCGTTCGCCGACATCTCTAGTCATCGTCTTTACTACTGGCAGACATGAAAAAAATTAGGCATCAACTGCCATTATATATAACCACACCCCCTAACAATGCTTTACGCTAAAAGGTTGTTTATATATATATGTGTGTGTGTGTGCACAGAGGGAAGTACTGGTTGCTTGGCTGTAGGAAACAGCTGTCATTTCCCACAATACAACACTGTTCACAGACAGGAAACTGTCATTACCTAGGAACTATGGGTGGGGTTTCACCACAATATCAGCCAAACGGACCACCCTGATGATCTGTTTGAGGGGAGGTAAAGTTTTTTCATGGTAAAAGGGGTATCAGCTACTGACTGGGATGAAGTTTAATCCTTGTTTACAGTTCCTTTTTAATATTTGATTTTTACCATTATAAAATAATGCAGATTCAGTAAACCCCAAAGTCAAGGAGCAAGTCTTGTATTGTGCATAAAATGAACCATCCCCCACGTGAGTATCACCCATCAAACTGACTCAGACCGTATCGATCCCAATTATGTAACCATATCTTCCAGCGCTGTCAGGGAAAGTTCGCTAGTAATGACGTGAAAATTTAGACCCGTCTCCTTTTTCGTTCCAGCGGGATAACATTTCCAAACAGCGATGAGGTGAAGTCACCGATCGATAATGACTTCAGCCGGCAGCCTCTCCAGCCTCGCATCATCAAGTCATTTACCAGAAAAAAAATCACTGCAGACTAATGCACGGGATGCATTTAACGTAAACATTATATGGCCTCGGTGCATTGGCTGAGTAATATTCATTACATTATGATGAGCTGACATCAGTGGACGGCCGCTGCTGTTAACCCCAAGGAGAGCAATCTGAGCGGAGTGACCAATAGGAGCAGAGCAGCAGCTGCGTGGGGTGATCTGATGGTGGGAATGCGCAGTGTCCAGCAGTGACGTCTTGCAATGATTGGCTCATACGTCTAGTAACAGTCTTGTGGCTATTACCTTCTAACAGACTGTAAGGGCCCCTTCACACTGGGGCTGTGCAGTATTTTTACCACACCCACCACCGGGCAATGAAAGTCTATGGAGACTTTCATACTGCCACGTAACAACACGACGGAAGTGACGTTTTCGTTGCCTCCCCACACAGGTCCAGAATTACGTTGCTGCGCATCTTCTGCGTTGACTTGCACCGATCTGTGTTGGTCTGGAAGTGCTGTTAGTCTATGGCGACGTTGGGATTTTAAAAAAATTACGGAAGCGACGTTGAGGTGAGCATGCGCAGAAGAATATTTTTACAATACGATTCCGCGCACTTCTGCATACCCTGAAGCAGGAAGTGACCGCAAGCGTGCGTCACTTCCTGCTTGGCCTAATGCCAGATGAGGTAGTAACGCGGTATTCCCCGAAGGCCTGTTTGTGGTGATGCGGTACGGGGGAAATGACGCACCGCATCGCTGCCGCCAGTTTACAGTGTGAAACTGGCCTGAAATGGAATTGTAAAAGATTACAAAAGATTCATTGTAAAAGATGAATTAGGGTCTTCGCATGACAGTGCTAACAATGCACCCTCACACCCGATGTGAATGGATTCACCGGATTTAAGGACCTATATGTAGGTCAGCACACCCTTTGGAACACTTAGGCCCCTTCACACTCTGGCATTGCGTTGGCCTGTTTACTGTAGGCTAACTCTATGCCAAAGAAAGTCTATGGGGCCTTTCATATCTACCGGTATGTGATGCTCCACAGCGGAAGTGATGTTTTTGACGCTCGGCCACCGCAAGCACATCACTGCGTTGACGAGCATCTTACGCGCAAGTGTATTTTGTCAATACACTTGTGCGCACTTCATCTTTTCGGCCGCAGGAAGTGAGTGCTAGACAGTTTCACATCTTGCTTGGCCTGATGCCAGAACGGGGATTACCGCGTATTTAGCACAGAAATCTCTGAAGTCTGTTTTGCCGTTGCGGTTTGATGCTACCCTCGCATCGCACCGCAACGCTAATACTGTTTATCAGTGTGAAACCGGCCTGAGGCTGTTCCCCACCTCACTGGTACACGCCACAACAACAGCAGTAGGTCGCATATACAGATTCCGCCTCTTGTTTCATACCAGGAAATCTTGCAACGTTAACCTCAAATCAAAAACGAACCTGACATAGTGTAAAACCATACTTCATAGTCCATATACTGTGTAGTGCTCTCTCCCTTTTTACAGAAGCGAATAAAGGTTAGTTTCACACTGAAGTGTTGTAACGTGCACATAAAACAACCAAAATGGTGCAATGCAACATTGCAACAACTACAATGCAGCGCAATGTGTCAGGCAGGGTTCACATTATTGTTAATATTCCTGTTCGATTTGCCAAATCGCGTTTGACGCTCCTCTAATATATTTGGCGTCCTATTCTGGGTGCAATGTTTTTCGATCCTGTTTATGTAAATTTTCAACATTTAAAGAGAAACTCCGACCAAGAATTTAACTTTATCCCAATCAGTAGCTGATACCCCCTTTTACATGAGAAATATAATGATTTTCACAAACAGACCATCAGGGGGCGCTGTATGACTGATTTTGTGCTGAAACCCCTCCCACAAGAGGCTCTGGTACCATACGGTACTCTGGGCAAACTGCCACAATGTAACAATGTTCACAGACAGGAAATGGCTGTTTAGAGCTGTCTGCAAGGCCAGAACAGCTAGAAACAGCTACATAACCTGCCCACAGTAAAAATGTCACCATGTAATACATGTCAGAATGTAAATCTGGGAGAGGAAAGATTTTACAATGGGGAAACACTTTATGGTAAAAATGAAGCACTTTTTTTATTACATTATTTTCACTGGAGTTCCTCTTTAAGATTCAGAGGACAGGTCTACTTTGTTTTTTTCATTGTGCCAAGCATTTCAATATAAATTAGCTTATTTGGTATCCATGTAAAAAATGCAGTGCTAATTTTCGCATCCAAATGCATATAAAAATTGTAAAATGGCGCATGAAAATTTGAAAATGGTCATTTCTGAAGACAGTCTTCATACATTCCGTATTATGCTGGTTATTCTTGATTCCAATTTGTACCAACAGCTGGGAAAGATAAATAGGTCTCCTCAGAATATCTCAGTACCAAACTCTTCCAGGTGGCACACGGTATTATTAAGCACGTCGGCAAACTCTGCATATGTAAGATAAGCGCATCAAGTGAGGGCCTGCAAATTTAATGGGGTGGGCGGTAGGGGGGACATCAGGCCATGCAAATTTAATGAAGCTCATGAAGGCTTGCAAATTTAATGTAGGTCACTTGAGGACATGCAGATTTAAAGCAAACCCGTAGAGGAAGCCATGACAGGAAACTGGTAGCAGTGATGGTGACATAGTTAGTTTGGTTAAAAAAAGACATGTCCATCAAGTTTAACCTGAACAAATCCCAGTTGATCCAGGGAAAGGTGAAAAACCTTACAAGGCCGGGGCCAATTAGCTTGAAAGGAAAAAATTCCTTCCTGACCCCAGATGGCAGTCGTAATTATAGCCAAGGATGCCCTTCAATGCAAGGAAAACATCCAAGTCCCCCTTAAATGCAGATATAGAATTTACCATAACTACTTCCTGTGGCAGTACATTCCACATTTTAATCTACAGTAATAACATACTGTAAAGAACCCTTTCCTAAATAGATTACAAAAAATCTATCTATGCCCTCCCATGCCCATACTGGCCACACACCCCCAGCCCACTGGTGATTTCATTGCTTGTCGCTCAACCAATAGCAAAGCCACATGACAAGGGGAGGAAATGCCTGTTATTGAACTCACTGACAATACCTCAGAATGGCTGAGGTAATCAGACTGCCCATTGAGAGCCTCACTATCAATTAGGTATCCAGTTTAATGCAGGATCCAGGGGTGTCCCCGCGACCCCTGACATGATGGTGGTGGTGGTGGTGGTGGGGGACTGCATGGGCCTGGGAGCAGGAGCTAATGGGAGGGGGGCAGTCCTGTATGATTTTACTGCAGATTGGCAAAGGAGCCAAAAGTTATCCATCACCCACTCCTGGCGGTAATATAGTTCCTCTTCACTTCCTGTCCAGTTTACAAGTCCCGTGCAGCCAGCCAATCACCATGAAGCTTCCATCCCTGTCACATGATAGGGAGTGAAAGGGACCTGATTCACTGCTGGGAGCAGATAATGTATAACGCTTCGCTGCTGCTCTGCATTATGTACAGGACCTGGACCCCCTAGCTCCTGGCCTGCCCCCCCTCCCCTGTGGTGGAGGTTGGGGGGCCCTACCGACAGATCTCTGGGGGGCCCTGTCCAATGTAGTTACAGCCCTGACAGGATCACTTTGATGTACCACGTGAGGGCTGAGGGAGGCAGGATTGAAATTCCAGTCATATTTTCCCTTAACGTCTCAGTGTGACAAACACCCCTCTCAACCCCAGCCTGCGCATAGAGTTTTCAGCATTCAGGACAACAATCTGTGTACCAACATATCTCCCATATATTGACTAAGCGGTCCATGGTGTGATGTGCAGAGAGCATTGATAAGACCTGACTACAGATCCGAGATATGTGAGTTCAGCTGTCATACAACAGCATTGAGGATATTGCCGGGAGCAGGAAGTGGCACAGGAGGTTAAGGGGAGGTGCTTGCGGTAACGTGCTGCAGTCCTTGCGTCAGGTCAGATACTTCCGGCGCACCGCAACAGACCTCAATGAGTGTGAAAGTCTACATAGACTTTAATTACTTTTGCGGCCCCTTGTGGTAGCAAAGGGCAATGCAAGGCAGTTTGATCTGCTAATGTAAAAGGGGCCTAAAGCACAATTTCATCATTTATTATTTATTTTGAATTGCGTGGAAAGGGATAAGAAACTGTTGCTATGAAAGGGGGAGATGAGACGATGGTGTGGCACATGACAGAGCAGCACGGAGCAGGAGGGGTAAGGAGAAGAACAGTGGTATTGGCTGTGTTCGGACGAGATGATTTGGCAGTCTGTATCATTCACCAATTCTCCCCCCCCCTTCTCTTGGGAGGGTCGCAGGCCATCATACACACGCTAGATTCTCGGCATAGGCAGCTTTGATTGTTCGCCTTGGCTGAGACCTATCCAAATGCATAATGAGTTGCCTTCACACCTTACATATAGACCTTATTTGTTTATTTGGCATAATTGTTTTGCACAAGCCGCTATAGCACCACCATTATTATTATTATTTGGGCATTGGTGGCCTCGATGGTCCCCTTGGCTGAGACCTATCTAGCATGTGTACAAGGCTTTACGCAACCTAATGCCCTTTCTTACCAATAATCCTGCCCATCCCTGTTTTGTCCATCCCTCTGATACTATGGATGAGTTCCTATTGGAGCAATCTTGTTGATTATTTTCGATTTAGTATTGCAACCAAATGTTTAATTACAATAAAACATTTATTTGTAAAGCACTGTTCTCCCGTAGGACCCAAAGCGCATAAGCTTGTCTCAGATCAATACATAGTGATGTATACGGGGGGGGAATGGTATGTGATCATAAATGCTAGACGAAACAGGTGGCTTTTCAGTTTTGATTTAAACATGTCCAGGGTTGGAGCTGTCTTGATTAAGTTTGGGAAGGTATTCCACAGGGTAGGGGCTGCATGACAGAAAGCTCATGCTCCAAACGTTTTTACTTGAACTTTGGGAGTGGTCAAGTTATTGGATCCTTTTGATCTGACGTTGTAGGCGGTGTGACGCAGTTGCAACAAATTCTTCAAGTATACAGGGCCTAGGTTGTGTAGGGATTTAAATGTTAGAAAAAATGAGTTGCCTTCACACTTTACATATAGACCTTATCTGTTTATTTGACATCATTTTTTGCACAAGCCAGTTAAGCGCTATAGCACCACCAACCACCATTATTATTTTTTTCCTTCTTACTACACATTTCAAAATTTATCATCTCTTGCCCAGGCTGGGAATTAGCTAAATTGGTTCTGCCAAACTTCCTCTAATAGCGATGTGATAAAAAAAGAAATGGCCAAGTCCAGCTCCGACTGCCAAGGCTCGTCCTTTGAAGCTAAAACTTATTATTCAACTTTTTATATACAGCCGTCCGTACGGTGGTTTGAGAATCTGACGTGAGGCTGCCTGACTTGATGCATATTTCGGAATTCTATCAGAGGGTTTATACATAATTTAGCATATGCTGTAAGGCCCGCAAGCTCTGGCTGTGAAAATCTCCTTAACGCTCAGAAAAGAGAAGTGTCTGAACTTCAAATGATCCGCCTTCCTTGACATTAAAGCGCTGGACTTAATGTGAATGTGGCTTTCTAGTTGAGGCATCTATTTTTTTTTTTTTTGCTGAATTTTTTCAGGGTGGCGGGGAGGTCTAGAAAATCCAATTACAAAAATGGCAGGGTAAAACATGAAATAAAAGTGGAGCGCTGTAGGAAAGCTGAGCTATAGATCGCAGATACTGTATAGGGTATGTGTGGACCTGGCATTACATTTTCCAATTGCTGAAATCGGAAGTTGAAATTATGCACGTTATGGATAATGCAACTAAAGCTGAGAACATATGCAACAGGGTTTTCTCTACTGGGGAGAAACTGACCATTAAAGTAAAACTGCATGTCCAACTTTCATTCTTCACAACCCTGGCCTACACCTTCTCAGCACTGGCCTGTCCCTTCACACCCCTGGCCTACTCCTTCACAGCCATGGCTACTCCTTCACAGCCCTGGCCTACTCCTTCACAGCCATGGCCTCTACTCCTTTACATCCCTGGCCTACTCCTTTACAGCCCTGGCTACTGCTTCACAGCCCTGGCTACTCCTTCACAGCCCTGGCTACTGCTTCACAGCCCTGGCTACTCATTCACTGCCCTGGCCTATTCCTTCACAGCCCTGGTCTACTCCTTCACAACCCTGGCCTACTCCTTCACAGCCCTGGTCTTCTCCTTCACAGCCATGTCATACTCCTTCACAGCCTTGACCCACTCTTTCATGGTCCTGTCCTACTCCTTCACAGACCTGGTCTACTCTTTCACAGCTCTGGCCTACTCCTTCATAGCCCTGGTCTATTCATTAACAGCCCTGCTCTACTCCTTCACAGCCATGCCATACTCCTTCACAGCCTTAACCCACTCCTTCATTGTCCTGTCCTACTCCTTCACAGGCATGGCTATTCCTTCACAGCCCTGGCCTACTTCTTCACAGCCCTTGTCTACTCCTTCACAGTCTTGGCCTACTCCTTCAGGGTCCTGCCCTACTCCTTTACAGCCCTGCCCTGCTCCTTCACAGCCCTGGTCTACTCCTTCACAGCTCTGGTCTACTCCTTCAAAGCCCTGGCCTACTCCTTCACAGCCCTGGCTACTGCCTACAGCCCTGGCTACTCCTTCATAGCCATGGCTACTCCTTCACAACCCTGGCCATTTCTTCACAGCCCTGACCTACTCCTTCAAAGCCATGGCTACTCCTTCACAGCCCTGGCTACTCCTTCACAGCCATGGCTACTCCTTCACAGCCATGGCTACTCCTCCACAGCCATGGCTACTCCTTCACAGCCCTGGCCACACCTTCACAGGCCTGGCGTACTCCTTCAGAGCCATGACTACTCCTTCACAGCACTGCCATTGCTACTCCTTCACAGCCCTGCCATGGTTACTCCTTCACAGCCCTGGCCACACCTTCACAGCCCTCACCTACTCCTTCACAGCCCTGACCTACTCCTTCACAGCCCTGGTCTAGTCCTTCACAGCCATGCCATACTCCTTTGCAGGCCTGGCCTACTCCTTCACAGCGCTGACTACTCCTTCACAGCCCTGCCCTACTCTGTCCCAGCCCTGGTCTTCTCCTTCCCTTCTTCCCTTCCTCCTTCACAGACAACTCATTCTTTCCTTCCTCTTTCACAATCTCTCATTTCTTCCCTTCCCACTTCACAGCCCCTCCCTTATTCTTTACCCTCCTGCTAATCATTTCCGTAGCTGAACACAATAGACTGTTCCCTATTCTTTGTAAAGCTTTCAACCTTTTATTCTGTAAGCATGAATACTAAAATATTTTGCATTTACAGAATACTATAGGTTAAAAAATTTGAAAAAAAACAACAAAAAACGCCAATGTGCTGGGACAGTCTGCATGACTTACACCCCCCCCCCCCACCCTTAATTATATGTATTCAGGGACGGATCTAGACCAAGTTGCGCCTGGGGCAAGGTCAGGTTTTGGCGCCTAAAGGTCAGGTTTTGGCGCCTAAACTGCCATTCCCCATCCAAATTTTGCCGCCTTTTTAAGAATACAACAAACTGCGCCTGGGGCAAGAAACCCGCCTGCCCCGCCCAGATCCATCCCTGTATGTATTGTACCGTACAGGAAATTGCCAGTTCACAGAGTTCTTTATTGTTTATTCTGGAGACCGGAATGGGGAACGGCGCACTGAAATGATTTTTACACACGCAGTTGATCTAGAAACACGTCCTTTATTGTCAATCGCTCCGCACAGAGGTTAATTGCTTCAGTGCTGCACTGTCCCAAAGCATTTTCACACTTTAAAGTCACTGTTATGTTCAGCTGTAAGAACATGTTCATTTCAATTTCAGGCTTCATATTCAAATTATCGGAAGAAACAGCAGTTCCTGTTGCCCCGAGAAAGCCGAACCTTTTTCTATTTCTAGATGAGTGTTAGACATTGAACGAGGGAACAGTCAGTTAGGTATGATACGTAGGCGCCAGAGAATTTGACTCCTTAACTGAAGTGCATGGGTTGTGTCTACCTAACCCCTATTTAGGCATATGAGCCAGATTTGGATTATCCACTAGGCAACATAGGTGCATGCTTAGGGCTTAAAGGGAACCTTAACTGTGGGGGAAAAAAGAAACTCACTTACCTGGGGCTTTGCCAAGCCTCCTGCAGCCGTCCTGTGCCCGCGCCTCCGGTCTCCCTCCGCGGCTAAGTTTCATTTTCGGCCGACTGCCAGTCGTCCTCCGGCAAAGCGTCCTCTTCTTCCGCATTCCCTGATGTAAAGCGCCGTAAAGCGCGTCCATGGAACGCATACCCAGCCGTAAAGCGCGTTACGGCGCTTTACATCAGGGAATGCGGAAGAAGAGGACGATTTCCCGGAGGACGACTGGCAGTCGGCCGAAAACGAAACTTAGCGGCGGAGGGAGACCGGAGGGCACCGAAGGACTGCCGCGGGCACAGGACGGCTGCAGGAGGCTTGGCAACGCCCCAGGTAAGTGAGTTTTTTTTCCCCCACAGTTAAGGTTCCCTTTAATGCACGTACAGAGCCTAGCTAACACCTTATGGAAAGCTGGAGAGGCCAAAATTACTATTTTGCCTAGAGCCTAATTTTGACTTAAAGTAGTATGAAACACAGCATTTCCTCTTTGTTCTAAAAAAATTATTTACAGCCTAACATCTACTACCACAAAAAAATGAAGCAGAACAGCATTCAGTTAAACACAGCATTTTGTTCTTTGGTGGAAAGCTCCTTTCTTTCATCTGAAGAGGTGATAACATTATCTTTTGTTTACATTCCTTTGCCAGATACATTTAGTAAACATAAACAAACTGCCAAAACTGAGCTGTACTGAGTTGAGAAGCAGAAAGAGCTGAGAAGTGATCACTAAATAGATTTTAATATATAAATACAGTTGCTATGCAATAAAATGCAATGGTAGCATTCAGAGCAGATAAACTGTACTTTGGTAATTTGTAATTTGTAGACAGGCAATATTACTTGTGCACAAAAGCAAATATGATAACTGTATGGGGAATACAAAGTAAGAAAGCACATTTTTATTGAATGTTATATCATAGTTTTATCCCACTTTAAACCTTCTCTGATCAGGGGAACCATTTATGCATAGTTGTTATGGAGAGAGCAGCAATTAGGGAGTTACAGGCAGTATTCCAGTACTAGGTGTAGGTTGTGTAGGTTGTGGTTACCCCACATTTTTATTGTAGACTTCAATGAGCCCTTAAATACAGGGAGTGCAGAATTATTAGGCAAGTTGTATTTTTAAAGGAATAATTTTATTATTGGACAACAACCATGTTCTCAATGAACCTAAAAACTCATTAATATCAAAGCTGAATATTTTTGAAAGTAGTTTTTAGTTTGTTTTTAGTTTTAGCTATTTTACGGGGGTATCTGTGTGTGCAGGTGACTATTACTGTGCATAATTATTAGGCAACTTAACAAAAAACAAATATATACCCATTTCAATTATTTATTTTTACCAGTGAAACCAATATAACATCTCAGCATTCACAAATATACATTTCTGACATTCAAAAACAAAACAAAAACAAATCAGTGACTAATATAGCCACCTTTCTTTGCAAGGACACTCAAAAGCCTGCCATCTATGGATTCTGTCAGTTTTTTGATCTGTTCACCATCAACATTGCGTGCAGCAGCAACCACAGCCAGACACTGTTCAGAGAGGTGTACTGTTTTCCCTCCTTGTAAATCTCACATTTTATGATGGACCACAGGTTCTCAATGGGGTTCAGATCTGGTGAACAAGGAGGCCATTTCATTAGTTTTTCTTCTTTTATACCCTTTCTTGCCAGCCACGCTGTGGAGTACTTGGACGCGTGTGATGGCGCATTGTCCTGCATGAAAATCATGTTTTCTTGAAGGATGCAGACTTCTTCCTGTACCACTGCTTGAAGAAGGTGTCTTCCAGAAACTGGCAGTAGGACTGGGAGTTGAGCTTGACTCCATCCTCAACCCGAAATGGCCCCACAAGCTCATCTTTGATGATACCAGCACAAACCAGTACTCCACCTTGCTGGCGTCTGAGTCGGACTGGAGCTCTCTGCCCTTTACCAATCCAGCCACGGGCCCATCCAGACTCACTCTCATTTCATCAGTCCATAAAACCTTGAGATATTTCTTGGCCCAGTCTTGACGTTTCAGCTTGTGTGTCTTGTTCAGTGGTGGTCGTCTTTCAGCCTTTCTTACCTTGGCCATGTCTCTGAGAATTGCACACCTTGTGCTTTTGGGCACTCCAGTGATGTTGCAGCTCTGAAATATGGCCAAACTGGTGGCAAATGGCATCTTGGCAGCTGCACGCTTGACTTTTCTCAGTTCATGGGCAGTTATTTTGCGCCTTGGTTTTTCCACACGCTTCTTGCGACCCTGTTGACTATTGTGAATGAGGTCAGCTGACACGCTTTCTAGAGTTATAAAGGCGTGCCTGGGGCGCGCGCGCACCCCCTAGAGGCAAGAGGGCAGAGCCCTAATGAGCAGCACGCCAGTGAGTTTGGCGTGGTGCACCTGGAGAATCTTGCGCAGCGGATGCGGACAAATTTCCGCATTCCGCATTGGAAAGTCCGCCTGCCGGAACGGATGTGACCATATTTCCGCAATCCGTCCGGCGTCGTGGAATTTTCGTTACAGTAATATGCTTAATTGGTAGTAGGCTTTCGAGCCTATACAGCTTGGAGTAAGACAACATGCATAAAGAGGATGATGTGGTCAAAATACTAATTTATCTAATAATTCTGCACTCCCTGTATATATTTTTGGAAACTCCAAAAATACTGATGGATTCTGGTGATGATCCTGGCTATGGTAAACAAGAGTGGTTCCTTCGTTAGACAATTTTAAGTGCAACTTAAAGGGGAAAAATGTTAATTTAGTACAGTAGTTTGAAAAAGAGGCTAGATCTTTCTTTGAGTTTCTAGTGCTGTGTGCGTCCTTATTGGCGTTTTTGTCCCTCACTTCCTGCCTCTGAGACCTCCATGGTTTTAATGTCAACCCTGGAGGTCCCTGAGACAGGAAATGAGGAAAAGCTGTAAAATTCTGAATGGAATTATAACTGTAGCTGATCACCTCTGTATGTAATCCCAGATGTCTTCTCGCGGGCCACGTGAGGCCACAACCAATCCAGTTCCCTGCCAGCACACCTGGGCTTCCCGCTGAGATAAACAAAAGCAAACCAAGGAGCTGAGATACTTCAGAAATGTTTGCTGAAATATCTGCAATGACGCGAATGGACTTGTTTTTCTTGCCAAGGAAGTTGCGTTACACTTTAAATGTCAACGGCAAAAAGAAGCATAATTAGACTTTGCCCTGTCATACACAGCTGGTGGCCTTGCCACCTTTGGATATGGATGGCATCGATATTCAGCATTGTGATGACTTGTGATTGGAACGAAATATTACTTGCCGGAAATAAGGTGTCAGCTCAGACTCACCGGCACCTGTGCTAGGCTGTGAATGGGCCGGGATGACAGCCCTGTCCGCCTCGGCACACACACAGCTGATTCCAGGTGTTGGGAGTAACAGCTGGATCTCTGCGCAGTCACCAGATATGTGAATCATCCACACTGACGTTGCACTCTCTGTATTTACTATGCCAGGGCTCTGCTATGCCACTTTCCTCGCCGGCAGAGCCTCCTTCATTCATCGTAGCGAGGTCCAGAGCTGTGGGGGGCACCAGCTTCTAACCTTCCCTTCCTCCGATACAGGGGACTATACTTCAGATCAGGTGTTTTTGTGGCTACACTAGTTATTGGTGTGATCATGATGGCCACACTTGTTTTATGACCCTTGTGAAATGGAAACTACGGCCGTGAAGGGCACCAAGGGGAGGCAAGGGAAGTGACAATCAGGGGGAAGGGAGAAGCCACCAAAGTTTTGCTGGGGGGGGGGCATGAATTGTAGTTATGCCATTGCCTACGACTATAGGGAGTAATACACACGTCCATTTCTACCAAGGTTTGATCACTTTGATTGAATCATAATCTTTTCCCTGTCAGCTATCTGACCACTGAGCTTTTGATGTTACACCAGGCACGGGCAAACTTGGCCCTCCAGCTGTTAAGGAACTACAAGTCCCACAATGCATTTGCCTTTATGAGTCATGACTGTGGCTGTAAGACTTCTGCAATGCATTGTGGGACTTGTAGTTCCTTAGCAGCTGGAGGGCCAAGTTTGCCCATGCCTGTGTTAGACAGTTGTAGACTCAGAGTTGTAAATATCAATCACGGACTCCCTCCTCCCCCCCTGCAAAACTTGGATGGGGTTCCTACAACCTTCACAGCTTTTTTGTCTCCCATCGTGGTCCGTGGGAACCAACCCAGAGGCGTATCTAGAGGGGTGCAGGCATGGCTTGTGCCATGGGCGCCACAGCACCATGGGCGCCATGGCTGCCTTCTCCTCCCTCATGCTTCAGCACCATACTGAAGGATGCCTCTCAGGCATTTGTACCTGCTCTTATACTGGAGGACATCTCTCACTACCTATACTGGGAGGGTCTACTTATACTGGGGGCACCTGCCAAATCTATACTGAGGGGGTTACTCATACTGAGGGGAACCTCGTTACCTATACTGAGGGAGGGGGTTACTTATATTGAGGGGAACCCGGTTACCTATACTGAGGGACTACTTATACTGGGGGGATACCTCTTACCACTTATGCTAAAGAAGGCTACTTATACTGGGGAGACATCTCTAACTACATATACTGGGAGGGCAATGTAAGCATGGGTCTACTTATACTGGGTGAACTACCTCTGGCTACCTATACTAGGGTGCTACCTCTGGTTACTTTTACTTGCGGCTTAAATCTAGCAACCTATACTGGGGAGACTTGTATCATTGCAAGAAAATAAGCTGTTATTATGGGACAAGGTGGTTTGATGGGGTAAGGGGGGGCGCAATTTCAGTGTTTGCCATAGGCGCTATGTCACCCAGATACGCCCCTGAACCAACCAAGTGGCCTCCTGAACATCAGTGGTCGGCTGACTTCAGATCAGGGCTGGTTCTAGATTTTCTGCTGCCTTAAGCAAACTTTGGAGGATGCATCGGTTCCCTTTCCCTCCAAAAAGGACACACACGCACACACACACACACACACCACACACCACACACCACACCACACACACACACACACACACACACACACACACACACACACACACACACACACACACACACACACACACACACACACACACACACACACACACACACACACACACACACACACACACATATATATATTCCCCCATCATATATATATATATATATATATATATATATATATATATATATATATTCCACCTCATATCATATATACCCCCCCCCCCCCAATGTGAACCCCATTACCGGCAAGAGATCACCTTGGACAGTCAGAGGGAAGTTTTGGCACGTGACCAATTAGACAGGGGTGCTGGCACCAGACCTACTAATCACAGCTGCCTAGTGCTCCTTTTGCTAACTGGTGCAGATGGTCTTGTGGGCGGGACCACGGCACCGTCATTGGGCCAATAACTGCACTCAATCAGTAGCAGTGACCTATCAGATGGGATGATGGGGTGTTACCATAGCATACCTCGATAGGTGGCATATATCGACACCTCACCTGCTTATGATGTCTTAGGAATTCCAAACAAAGAAGCAAAGCACTGGCACCAAAATGCAGCAGGTGAGGATATAAAGCACAGTCGGTCTTACCTGCAGCATGCCTCAACAAACATCCAATTTGTAGTCCAGAAAAAAATGAGAGAAGATGGGCATCAGCTGCATAAAAACCTTTTATTGTGGCTGGGTAGACACAGTGATTACAGCAGTGGGGGGGAAAAAGAGATGTCTGACAGCTGTTTCGCAGAGAGTAGCTCTGCTTCTAATCACAGCTTCCTGAGGAAGCAGGGCTAGTCCCTGTGAAACAGCTGTCAGACATCTCTTTTTCCCCCCACTGCTGTAACCAGTGGTTTTTATGCAGCTGATGCCCATCTTCTATCATCTTTTCTGGATTGCAAATATGATGTCTTAGGGAAAGGGAGGCAGGTGCCATCAGTTGAATGAGGGTGGGGATTCGGGGATGCGTGGATGAGGAGGGTAGTTTGTGTGCCAGGAAGGCAGGCGGGTGAGCGGGGAGGAGACAGGTGCCAGGTTACTCAAACTGTTTGTCCAAACGCCGCCCTCTACATTTTCCTGCCTGAATCACAGGATTCTGGTGCCTTCATGGTAGGTCCGCCCCTGCTTCAGATCAGAGGTCATGCTAAGCATTATGGGATGGAAGATGGCCGCTTGTGAACCAATGCCATGGTGATTTTTTATACCTATTTAAAGGTTTATTACCGGATTACACTGGGGTTCAACAGACAACTGTCTGGATATATTGTTCCTTGTATGGCCATCTTTATTGATGTGAATTTTTTTATTAGGCACTGTGGTGACATATAGTAGAAAGCAGTAAATTATTCAGTAGACCCATTTTTTAGGTCATTTTCTTGATTTCAGCATAAGAAACATTTCATAAATCTATATATTTCTGTATATTTGTATGTAGCCTTGTCCACCCTATGATGCTTAACCTATGAATTCTCCTCCCAGAGCATTCTGGGAGACCAGGCACTATTTTCACTGGCAGTGGCGTAACAATAGGGGCTGCAGCCCCTCTAGGGCCCGCTCAGGGCCGTTTTGGGGGGGGGGCGGAGGGGTCACAGCATGAGGAGAGAGCATTGGCACACGTCGGCGGGGCTCTCCCCTCAGCACGCTCCCCTCCAGCATCTATTAGCAGCAGCAGGCGGAGGGCAGTAACACATACCTTCATACGTTCCACTGCCAGAGCTTCCTCTCTCTAAGTGTCTGACGCTACTTCCTAGGAAATAGCATGAGGCACTTAGAGATTGGACCTCGCGGTGGATGGAGGTGTGTGTTCCTGCCCCCTCTGCTGCCACTGATAGATGCTGGAGGGGAGCGCTGAGGGGAGAACCCAAGGTGAGGGAGGGGGGGCTGTCCCCCCTCCTCGCTGATGTGTGGCCATGCTCTCTCCTCATGCTGCGACCCCCTCCTGCCCCCCAAAATGGCCCTAAGCTGGCCCAGGGTGGGTGGGGGGCATCCAAATTTTTGCAGGGGGCCTGGTGATTTCTAGTTACGCCCCTGTTCACTGGCCTTGGGATTCTCAGATACAAGCAGTCTCGCAGAGCTGCACCTTATGGGTCTAAATCAACGGGTAATACAACACCCGCCGTCAGGTGGGGACTCACCGGATGGTGCGGCCTTCAGGGTCCGATGTCGCGGATTTTTTACACGATGAGGAGTCTCCATTTTTATTACAAAAAGCTGGAGATAAACTTGAGTCCCTGAAGGACTGGGCGGGAGGTGCCAGAGAGGCTGTGGGGTGGCCAATACCCCAAATGCGACATCGGGCCCTGAAGGCCGCACCATCCGGTGAGTTCTCACCTGACGGGGGTGTTGTTTTACCCGTTGATTGTTTTATATTGGAAGACACACAAGCACAAACAGAAGCGCAGCTATTATCTTCTATTTATGTCTATGAGTGGTACACACACTGAATAGCAGCGCTCCACACCTGTTACATGATATAAGACTCTGTAGTGTGTATGTGGTGCTTGTACATGGACTTTTGCACGAAATCTTAACTGACTCACAGTACAATTTCCTTGAGGATTGAGGAGTCCTCTATATGAGTGCAGTTTTCCAAGTGTGATTTTATTCTATATTGTGTATATTGAATACAGCAGCACACTATTGGTTATTTGGTGCTTGTACATGGACTTTTGCATGAAATTTTAAATTGATTCACAGCATAAATTCCTTGAGAATTGAGTAGTCCCCTATATGAGCGCAGTGTTCCAAGTGTGATTTCATTCTGGACTTTGCACAGTGTTGCGAAATATGTGGTATATAGGTTCATATTGATAATAATAATGTACCATCAACACTCTTAGAACCGTGGTCTAATATTGATTTAACCTCCTTGGCGGTTAAATTTTTCCACCAATTTATTTTTTTTGTTTCATGTAGCTACCTGAGTGGTAGCTACATAAAACACCACTAGAAGGCGCATGTGTCCCTCTAGTCCAATCGCCGGCAACAAAAGTAAACAGGACATTGCGTATAGAACGCAATCTCCTGTTTGGCTTCTCCTGTCGCCATGGCTACAATCGGAATGACGTCATGGACGTCAGCCGACGTCCTAACGTCAGACCCATCCGATCCAGCCCTTTGCGCTGCCCGGGACTGATTGGTCCGGGCTGCGCAGGGCTCTGGCGGGGGACCCCTCTTCCGCCGCTGCGTGTGGACGATTGCCGCAGAGCAGCGGCGATCGAGCTGGACGCGCAGCTAGCAAAGTGCTAGCTGCGCGTACAGCTTTTTACAGAACAGAAATCGCCCCACCAGGGGCTGAGATATCCTCCGCGGCGGCTTACCCCGAGCTCAGCTCGGGGTTACCGCTAAGGAGGTTAAAGGGCAACTATTGTGCAAAATTGTAAAATGTAAAATACATACATATAAGACATACATTTCTCCATGAATACAATGCACTGTAAATTACCTTTTTCCTATGTTGTTGTCACTTGCAGTAGGTAGAAAAATCTGACAGATTTGACAGGTTTTGGACTAGTTCATCCCTGCATGGGGGGTTTCTTAGAGTTTTCTTTATTCACAAAAGCACTTACTGAAGTTGCTTAGCCCAACTTTCAAAACATTTTGTAAATAAGGCAACAGCACCCGAGCACCCACCGCTCACCAATCACCTAGTTACGCCACCTTCCCTCCAAGGGTATGGTTTTAGACTTTTTATACTAATATGCATGTCTGCAAGATGTTACTATTTTTTTTTTAACGTGATTGAATAAACTAGCCTATGAAGTAGTGCCGGTTTCTCTACTTTTCACTCACTTATTTCATTTTGTAAATAAGTAAGCAGGCTGGCTGACATCTTTATGTAGATCTTTTCCAGCATAGCAGGAAAAAAGGGCGCAGGCTGAGGGTGGACGAAAAGGGCCATAGACTTTAATGCAATTATCGTTAATACTGCGAATAAAGCAGAAAAAGGGCGCCATGATAAATATTGTTAATAACATTAGAACATTATAGTTTTTGAGGTAGTTATCGTTTTAGAAGTTTACAATGCTATTGTTTTTTTCATATTATTTCATTAATAAGTACAGATTTTATGTTTTCAAAGGTATTATCGTTAATATATGTAAAAGGGTGTTTCTGCAGAGGGAGTGGTTAGGGTATACGATGCTATTTCCAGTGGCCTATATTTGCTTCATGGAAATAAGACCCAGAGTCCAAGTTCTTGAAGTAAAGGGGCTGTTAAAGCGTGATTGTCTCAATAAAAATCTAATTCAACAGCAACTGGTCTGAGTGTATTAAGTTATAAAGATGCTAATCCTGCATTCAAAACTTTCAAAACTTTTTCTGCTGTTATGGTTTGGAGTTATCACATACTTTAGGAGCAATGGCCCTTTAATAGTCATTGCCATATATTTGCATGCTGGTGGTTCTTTTTATCTATAATATATTCCTCCTCTTCCCTTTATTTCCCTGCCTAGCTGCTTAGTTGAAAGATGATCCTCTGCTCACTTGTGTTTACAAGCAAGGCTGAGGCGACTTAGCAATTGGAGGAGAAAAGAAAAAAAATTAAGGGAAGAAATGGCATCAGTATTTAGCCTCAAACTGTGGGCAAAAGACATGGTTCCCACCAGGAACAGAATTCTCTTCATTTACTATATAACATTCACTGAAATCAAAACGTGGACAGTACAATACATGTGTTAAGTAAATCAAGTATTTATCTACTTATATATGTGTTTTTTTCCCTGGCATAGTATGGCTAATCCTACTGCTTTAAGAGCCTGAGCCCACAGATGCAGTTGTGTCTGCTTTTCAGTTACACATCAATGTTACAGATGCTGAAAAGCGGACAGAAGTGGACACAACTGTGTTAGTGGGCTCAGGCCCTTATCCACAATTGGTCATGTGACGCCGCCACAGGAACCAGTACACAAACAACTATCCTATTTCACCATTTATTAAATGTGGAAATGAAACAAGTGGCCACGGATGACTTCTCAATTTCTGTTCCCATATTTTTATCCAGGAAAAAAAGAATAGAGCAGTGTTAATTGAATACATTCATAGTGTGACATCGTCTTCAGTTCAAATGAGGTGAAGGAGAAAATATCCAGACACTTTTATACGTGCGTATATGCCGCTTAGTCCAACCAATAACGAGTGGTTTTATCCAGAACAATTGGGGGCTATTTGCTCTTGTCATGCGTGCAGGAAAATGGGGTGCGGAGAAAAAAGGGCGCAGGATTTCGTTGATAAAAATATTGTTAATATCTACTGATATTTTTCATTTTTAAAGTGTAGATGGTGTATTGTAAAAATATTGCCGAATAAAAAATGGTTAATAACGATAATAAAATAGAAAATCTGAGATAATTAATTTTTTGTGTAGTACAGCTAAGAAATAGAACATTAGTAGCAGAGAAAAAATATCTATGATATCTCATCTCATATTGTTTTCTAGTACAAGAACAGTTAAAACACTTCAGTTGTTATCTATGCAAAAGAGCTTCTCTGAGCAATTTGACTCAACTTGGATTGAAATCAGTGATTCCCACTAATCATTGAAGTGAAGAATATTAACCACTCTCATCCAGATAGGCTGCGCGCACTCCCGTGGGCCGTGCATGCTCCTGCTGCCGGCCGTTAGCCCAGTGATCAATGAATGGGATTATAGCTCCTCTCATCAAAGTCTGCGGTTTTTCTGAGTTAAATTTTTTTTCCCGTCCTCATTGATGTTCCTGGAAGCTTAATCGTACGCTTCCAGGACTTTTTGACTGTGACCATTTTGTGGCCAAATAGTAAAACTACACCCACATCCATTTTTATTAAATAAATACATTATTGTACATTTAAAATTAGCTGTTTATTACCTCCCACACCAAAAATTACCCAAATAAAAATCTTAATAGAAAAAAATTAACAATTAAAAAACAAAAACATAAATAGTTACCTAAGGGTCTGAACTTTTTAAATATGCATGGCAAAGGAGTATATTAACCACTTGCCGACCACGCACTCATAATGCGCGTCGGCAAAGTGGCAGCTGCAGGACCAGCGACGCAGACCTGCGTCGCCGGCTGCAGGCTAATTAATCAGGAAACAGCCGCTCGCGTGAGCGGCTGCTTCCTGTCAATTCACGGCGGGGGGCTCCGTGAATAGCCTTCGGGCCGCCGATCGCGGCTCGCAGGCTAAATGTAAACACAAGCGGAAATAATCCGCTTTGTTTACATTTGTACAATGCTGCTAACAGTAGCAGCGTTGTACTAGATCAGCGATCCCCGGCCAATCAGCAGCCGGGGATCGCTGTCACATGACAGGCAGGAGCCTGTTAGAGGCTGCACAGGACAGATCCGTTCCTGTGCAGCCTCCGATCTCCGGGGAAGGGAGGGAGGAGAGGGAGAGGGGGAATCCTGCGGTGGAGGGGGCTTTGAGGTGCCCCCCCGCCAGCCGCACGCAGGCAAGAGCGATCAGACCCCCCAGCACATCATCCCCCTAGTTGGGAAAAAAGGGGGCGATCTGGTCGCTCTGCCTGGTGTTTGATCTGTGCTGGGGGCTGTAGAGCCCACCCAGCACAGATCAGCGAAATCAGCGCTGGTCCTTAAAGGGAAGGTTCAAGCAAAAAAAAAAAATGAGATTCACTTACCTGGGGCTTCTACCAGCCCCATGTAGCCATCCTGTGCCCTCGTAGTCACTCACTGCTGCTCCAGTTCCCCGCTGGCAGCTTTCTGACCTCGGAGGTCAGGGCCACGTTGCATACATTTTTACGCATTCCAGCTAGTGCAGGAACAAAAATTTACGCGTTTCACCACTAACGCGTAAAAATGTATGTGTTAATGTTCCTGCACTAGCGGGAATGTGTAAAAATGTATGCAATGTGGCCCTGACCTCCGAGGTCAGAAAGCTGCCAGCGGGGAACTGGAGCAGCAGTGAGTGACTACGAGGGCACAGGATGGCTGCATGGGGCTGGTAGAAGCCCCAGGTAAGTGAATCTCATTTTTTTTTTTTGCTTGGACCTTCCCTTTAAGGGGGGGTAAAAGCTGGGTCATCAAGTGGTTAATATAATTTTTTAAATTATGGGCTTGTAAATAGTGATGGACGCAAATGGAAAAAAGACACCTTTATTTCCAAATAAAATATCGGTGCCATACATTGTGATAGGGACATCATTTAAATCGTGTAATAAGCAGGACAGATGGGCAAATAAAATACATGGGTTTTAACTACGGTAGCATGTATAAATTTTAAACTATAATGGCCAAAACTGAGAAATAATGATTTTTTTTCCATTTCTTTCTTAATATTCCTGTTAAAATGGATTTAGAATAAAATAATTCTTAGCAAAATGTATCACCCAAAGAAAGCATAATTGGTGGCGGAAAAAACAAGATATAGATCAATTCATTGTGATGAGTAGTGATAACGTTATTGGCAAATGAATGGGAGGTGAAAGTTGCTCAGATGCAAAAAATGAACAACCCTGACCTATGGCAGTGATCTGAGCAGCAATAGCAAAATGTGTTCCCTGCAGCATTTTTTTAATAAAGCACTGATCGCGATCGCTCTGAATCGCAAGAGTGTACAGTGATCTCACCCGCTAAGTGCTGTTGTTTTGCGACTCACAAGTGTGAATGGGCCCTGAGAGACAGCTCGAGATAAGGTTTTAGTGCAGGAGAGTTCAAAGGGTCATTATTTCTGCTTTGTTTTATAGCTTAAAGTGTACCAGAGCTGAGTAATAATAAAAGTTTATATATACCTGGGGCTTTCTCCATGAATCGCTCCCACGCCGCCGTCCTCAGCCCTCTCCTGCTCTGGTACCGCGTCCCGTAACTTCAGCCAGTCGCGGCCAGTCTAAAGCAAGAGAAGTGCGCTCTTTACGTATCTCTCCAGCAGCCGCGATATATGTATTTTTTTAAATAATACTTTATGAATTACTTAGCGGTTTCTCACTGTGTAAAATCTTTCCTGCTGACGGGTGCATTAGTGCGAAATGTTTGTTTACTGGTTAGTCAGTAGAAACAATACCTAATCTCCCAGAATGCTCTAGGAGGAGAATTCCAATCCACATAACTAAATAGCCTAGGCTGTGACATCACTATATATATATATAGTAGATAGGGTAGGAAGTGTTTTTGATACTGAAACCAGGATAATGAATATAAAAATGGATAATTTACTACCTTCTACTATATGTCACTAGGGTCCCTCTTCAAGTAAATAAAAAGGTGCGCAACATCCTTTTTCTTTGGACATATCATGGTGTAAATAGACCCATCACTGAGATATGCTCCTATTGTTTTGTTTCTTTCTGCTTTTAAAGAGACTCTGAAGCGAGAATAAATCTCGCTTCAGAGCTCAAAGTTAGCAGGTGCACGTGTGCCCCTGCTAAACCGCCGCTATCGCACCGCTAAACGGGGGTCCCTTCACCCCCAAACCCCCTACTGCAGCACTTGGTCGCAGACTTGGTCGCTCCTGGAGGCAGGGCTAACGGATGCAGCCCTGCCTCCAGTCGCGTCTATCAGCGGCGCATCGACGCCTCTCCCCCGCCCCTCTCAGTGAAGGAAGACTGAGAGGGGCGGGGGAGAGGCGGAGATACGCGCTGACAGACGCGTGTGGGGCAGGGCTGCGGCGGTTAGCCCTGCCCCAACCAGGAAGCGCTCCCCCGCTGCACCGAGGATATTTGTGGGATCAGGGACCCCCGTTAAGCCGCAGGATAGCGGCGGTTTAGCAGGGGCACACATGCCCCTGCTATTTATGAGGTCTGAAGCGAGATTTATTCTCGCTTCAGACTGTCTTTAAAGGGAACCTAAACTTAGAGGGATTTGTAGGTTTCCTTTTAAACAATACCAGTTGCCTGACTTTCTTGCTGATCAATTTGCTGCAGTAGTATCTGGATCTCTCACCTGAAACAAGCATGCAGCTAATCCAGTCTGAGTACCTGATCTGCATGCTTGTTGAGGGGCTGTGGGCAAAAGTATTAGAAACACAGGATTAGCAGGAGAGTCTGGCAACCGATATTATTTTAATAGGAAAAATCCATATGCTTCTCAGTTTAGATTCCCTTTAAAGTGGGATAGAACTGACATAACATTCAGTAAAAATGTGTTTCCTACTTTTTCTTATCCATACAGTTACCACACTTGCTCATGTGCACAAGTAATATTGTCTGTTTACAAATTCCCAAAGTACAGTTTATCTGCTCTGAATGCTGCCATTGCATTTTATTGCATAGCTGCTGTATTTATATATTAAAATCTATCTAATGATCACTTCTCACCTCTTTCTGCTTCTTAGCTCAGTATAGCTCAGTTTCGGCAGCTTGCTAATGTTTACATTTTAGAATACAGCCAGCAGCATGCTGAAACTAAGCCGTACTGAGCTGAGAAGCAGAGAGAGGTGAGAAATGATCACTAGATAGATTTTAATATATAAATATGTCAGCTATGCAATAAAATGCAATGACATCTTCCGGAGCAGATAAACAGACAATATTACTTGTGCACAAAAGCAAATATGGTGTCTGAATAGGTAATAAAAAGTAGGAAAAAAAATTTGTATTAAATGTTATGTCAGAATTGTATCCCACTTATGGTTCCATGCTGGACGCTGGAGTCGGGAGCCAGAACAGGCCCGGGAATGGGAAGAACGGAGGCTGCACAGCGGAGAACAGAGGGAGCGCTAAGTGAACACTCACCCCCTCCCACCAGCAAATATGTTTTTAAAGCAGAGCAAGTTGGGCTCTGGTATCCTTTTGAAGTTTAGCATAGGGTTTTATTAGCCTACTTCCAATGCCTGTCCAACTGCAGAAGTTTCAAGCAGATAAGGACTGATGTCATATTTTTACTGCACACATTAGCAGGGCAAACAAAAAGTTTTCACCAGCTGGGGGCGGATAGATTGGACTCTGTGCTTCAAGGAGTTTACAGAAGTCACAGATGCTATCTTCACACCTTCACTTGGATAAATAATAGGCAGCTAGAAGGGGAGGGGGGGAGGAACATGGCAGCTCATATAGCTATTAGAAACCAAGGAAAAAAATAGTGGTGAGGTGAAAACAATATTTACCCTGACAGAGTTTCTCCAAGCTGTTTGCATTTCATTTTTACAAAGAAGCGATGTCTCCTTCCTCGAGTCTCGTGGGTAAACAGCGAAAAACTAATATTCAGCTTCCAGTGTCTCCCAGTAGAGCTTGTTATTGATTTTGCTTCGTGGCAGAATGCGTTATTGTCATATCAGGGAGGGTGACTGAAGACGCCGCTTAAAAATTGTAGCACCAGGTTAACCCGTCCGCCACTAGAAAATGCAAACAGAAGACGGTCAGCAAATCACAGCTTGTGGCTGCGGATTTTCTTTATCGGAAGCCATTTCAGGCTTTATTCACATAAATGGTGGGTACTTGCTTCCCCAGCAGTTTTTCTCGAAGCAGAAAATTCTGGCGCCCGCTGCAAATGGACAATTTGGGCGTCCCATAGGAGCTAATGCAAGTATAGGTGCCCAAAGCAGAAAATTGGGTGCAAGATAATTATCGTTTTGAAATGTTGCTGTTTTTTTTTCCCCTCTCACCTCTCTAATCATTGTAACAGAATGTAACAGGTTTCTCTGCTGCGGAAGAAACAAAGGGGTGGGGCCAAAGGTGTACATTTGTTTTGCTTTTTTTCGAACTGTAAAAATACATTTTTACATGTAGACATTGCTGATTGTTGTGTTAGTTATTAACTGTGCTTTTGTAGGAATAAAGCAAATAAACTGACTTCAGTTCTGCTATAATTTGTATGTGATCAAAACGTGTGCATATTTAAAGGATATCCGAAGTGAAATGTGACATGATGAGATAGACATGTGTTTGTACAGTGCCTAGCACACAAATAACTATGCTGTGTTCCTTTTTTTCTTTCTCTGCCTTAAAGAGTTAAATATCAGGTATATAAGTGGCTGACTAAGTCCTGACTCAGACAGGAAGTGACTTAAGTGTGACCCTCACTGATAAGAAATTCCCTTTTTTACCTCTTTCTTGCTCTCAGAAGCCATAGTCTGCTAGGAAAGTGTTTTATAGTTGGAATTTCTTATCTGTGAGGGTCACACTGTAGTCACTTGCTGTCTGAGTCAGGACTGAGTCAGCCACTTACATACCTGATATTTAACTCTTTCAGGCAGAGAAAGAAAAAAAGGAACACAGCATAGTTATTTGTGTGCTAGGCACTGTACATACCCATGTCTATCTCATCATGTCACTTGTCACTTCAGGTATCCTTTAAAACCAATTTTTTCTTAAGTCAGTCAAACACCAAAACAACAGATAAAGCAAAACAGTAAAGGCAGTAAAGAGATTTAGTGCATCAGGCCGCTGTGTTTGCAATCGTAAAAAGGCAATTTTCATCAAACTCTGTAACAAGCATATTATAAAAAGAAATGGAAGATCAGTATTCAGAGAGTCATTACAACAGCTGATATAATAGTTATTATTATTTAGTATTTATAGAGCACCAACATCTTCCACAGCTTTTTACAGAGTATATATAGTCACTAACTGTCCCCCAGAGGAGCTCACAATCTAATCCCTATCATAGTCATTAGTACATTGTATTCTAGGCCAATTTTAGATGGAAGCCAATTAACTTATCTGTATGTTTTTGGTATGTGGGAGGAAACTGGAGTGCCCGGAGGAAACCCATTCAGACACAGGGAGAACATACAAACTCCTTGCAGTTAGTTCCCTGGTTGGAGTTCGAATCAGGGACCTAGTGCTTCAAGGCAAGAGTGGTATCTACTATGCCACCATGCTGATATAACTGGATGACTTTTTTTTTTACACATACTGGAGGTCTCCTTTAACTGTGTTTAGAAGGTGTTTGGGAAGTATTTTACAACCCCCTGGTGATATTGTACTATACAGAAGTTCTATAAGACTCTCTCTCTCCCTGTGTATATACGGTATCTGTGTGTGCCTGGGTGTATATTTAGCCATCCCAGGAGACTATCCCATTCTCCTCTGGGTAATCATTATTTTATATAGGTTCTCTTTATGTTGTACGTCTCTAGATGACTTTGCCTTGTGGCCGCTGCATTGAGTTTTGCATTATTTATTTTGTGTGTTTTTTTCTTTGCTGCTTGTTCTCTCTTAAACCCCTACAAAGCAGATATCTGTAATTGTACTTACAGTCCTGCCCCACTCCCCCTGCTTACCCCATCTCTATGTAGGCAGGGAACTGCATTTTCTTGATTCATGCTAGGGAATATGAGTTCAATTGGCTCAGAACAGGTCAAACAGTGGGAGAGGTCAGGCAGACTCTGGTGATTAGAAGATAGATGGGAAAAGAATGTGAGTGATGGATTTAGGATTTGGGAAGAGTGGTAGGGCGGGGTGTGGGTGACAGCTGGGGGAGGTCAGTAGGGGGAAAGCATGATGGGTGGGCAAATTAAGGTCAAGAGAGGTCACATAATGGCTGGTGGAAGTCAGTAGAGTTTACATAAGGGGTGGAAGGATAGATGATGTGTGCATAGGTAAGTGAGGGTTGGGAGAGGTCACATGAAGTATAGCTGACAGGTGGGTGGTTGAAGTTCAAGAAAGGTCATGAGGGGTAAGAATAAGAAGGAGTCACATGGAGAATAGATGATGGGTGGGTAGATGTTCCAGATAGGTCATGTGGGGTGAGGAGAGGTCACATGGAGTGTAGATGATGGGTGGGTGGCTGAAGTTCTAGATAGGTCATGTGGGGTGAGGAGGGGGGAGTATAGATGATAAGTGGGTAGCTGATGTTCAAGATAGGTCATGTGAGGTGAGGAGGGGTGGGGTATAGATGATGGGTGGGTGGCTGAAGTTCCAGATAGGTCATGTGAGGTGAGGAGGGGCGGAGTATAGATGATGGGTGGGTGGCTGAAGTTCAAGATAGGTCATGTGAGGTGAGGAGGGGTGGAGTATAGATGATGGGTGGGTAGCTGATGTTCAAGATAGGTCATGTGAGGTGAGGAGGGGTGGAGTATAGATGATGGGTGGGTGGCTGAAGTTCAAGATAGGTCATGTGGGGTGAGGAGAGGTGGAGTATAGATGATGGGTGGGTGACTGAAGTTCAAGATAGGTCATGTGAGGTGAGGAGGGGTGGAGTATAGATGATGGGTGGGTGGCTGAAGTTCAAGATAGGTCATGTGAGGTGAGGAGTGGTGGAGTATAGATGATGGGTGGGTGGCTGATGTTCAAGATAGGTCATGTGGGGTGAGGAGGGGTGGAGTATAGATGATGGGTGGGTGGCTGAAGTTCCAGATAGGTCTTGTGAGGTGAGGATGGAGGGAGTATAGATGATGGGTGGGTGGCTGAAGTTCCAGATAGGTCTTGTGAGGTGAGGAGGGAGGGAGTGTAGATGATGGGTGGGTAGCTGATGTTCAAGATAGGTCATGTGGGGTGAGGAGGGGGGAGTATAGATGATGGGTGGGTAGCTGATGTTCAAGATAGGTCATGTGAGGTGAGGAGGGGTGGAGTATAGATGATGGGTGGGTAGCTGATGTTCAAGATAGGTCATGTGGGGTGAGGAGGGGGGAGTATAGATGATGGGTGGGTAGCTGATGTTCAAGATAGGTCATGTGAGGTGAGGAGGGGCGGAGTATAGATGATGGGTGGGTGGCTGAAGTTCAAGATAGGTCATGTGAGGTGAGGAGGGGTTACACGAAATGTAGATGATGGGTGGGTGGCTGAAGTTCTAGATAGTTCATGTGGGGTAAGGAGAAGTCATATGGAGTATAGCTGATAGGTGGGTGGCTGAAGTTCGAGTAAAGTCATGTGAGGTGAGGATGGGTTACACGGAATATAGATGATGGGTGGCTGAAGTTCCAGATAGGTCATATGGGGTTAGGAGAAGTCACATGGAGCATAGATAATGGGTGGGTGGCTGAAGTTCCAGATAGGTCATGTGGGGTTAGGAGAGGTCACATGGAGTATAGATAATGGGTGGGTGGCTGTAGTTCCAGATAGGTCATGTGGGGTGAGGAGAAGTCATATGGAGTATAGATGATGAGTGGGTAGCTGAAGTTCCAGATAGGTCATGTGGGGTGAGGAGAGGTCACATGGAGCATAGATGATGGGTGGGTAGCTGACGTTCCAGATAGGTCATGTGACCCTAGCAAGCACAATCAATGAGCCTCTGCAGTTTACATGCGATGTATGCAGGGGGTGCTAGGGAGCATGCTTCAGCAAGTATAGCATCCTGTCCTCGTGCCTAGTTGCGTCCTCTAGTATGCCATGCAGCTTCAGAACTGCCCACTAGAGCTGCAGGCTCACTGTCATGTGACTGCAGTGCGTTTGTACCTCTAGTTGCCATTTTGGAAAGCTACCAGAGATATTAGAAGAGGCAAGCCGTTGAGGACTAATAGACAAATGTTAGGCTTATTGCATTTCAAGTCCAATGGCACTGTGTGGAATCTTCTTCTGAATTGTAAACAGGTTTGTGCAGCACTGACACACGCTTGTAGAGATTTTTATTTTTTTTATGAAAGTGAAATTTCACTTTAAGCCATTAACTGCCAGTTTAATGTATCGAGTCTTCACCTGAGATGACTGAATGTAGCGGATAGATCACACCAGATTTGGCAAGGAGGCTTTGTCGCCAGCGTACAATGATCGCTTTGTCTTTGGGAATGGTTTTACGTGAGTCCTTAGACCTGTCGGTATGATTCATCCGCTGATTGTGGCCTGTGTGTGCTCCTTCTGACAATTTTGGGTTCAGCTGAGGACAGGTTAGATGATGGGTCATGATCTGAGAGTGCTCATTATGTTTGAATCATTTGCATTATGTAACGCTGCCTCTCAACCTAGAGTGCAGATGGAATAACAAGGCAAGCCATTTAGAGCAGTGAACACACCAGGCATAACAGACCCTTCAAAACCACCTGGGTTGTGGATGTTATTATCCATTTCTTGTATGGCACAAAGGCCATACAGATAGTTCTTACCTGTTTTCTTTTTATTACAAATGGTAGAGCAGCTTTCTGCATCGGCCCAGACCAAGGAAAGGGAAAAAGAGTGGTATTTACTAGGACATGCCTTCACATCAATAACATTTTGGGGAGTGCCTTCACTATAGCAAAGTGTGGAGATATTCCTTCACATTAACAAAGTTCTGAGGAATGCCTTCACATTAACACAGTTCTGGGGCATGTCTTCACTTTAGCGATGTTCTGGGGCATTCTTTAACATCAACAAAGATACAGGGCACGCCTTCACATAAACAAAGTTCTGGGGCATGCCTTGACATTAACAAAGTTCTGGGGCATACCGTCATATCAACAATGTTCTGGGGTATTCCTTCACATTAAAAAAGTTATGGGGCATGCCTACACATTAACAAAGTTATGGGGCATGCTTTCACATCAAAATTCTGGGGAGTGCCCCCACATCAATGTTCAGAGGCATGGGCATGCCATCATGTAAGTGTTTTTGGGGTGTGCCTTCTCATCAGTTTTCTGGGGCGTGCCGTCACATCAACTGTACAGGGAGCTGTATAGGGGAGTGCAATCACCTCAGAAGAAGCTAGGATTTACCTTGGTGAAATGGTCGCCCACTGCCACTTCAGACTCCAGCACTCATACAAGCCAAGGAATCACTTATGCATCTGTAAGATATGCAATCTAACATCACGTCTGTGTTTCTGTATGCATTTGCATTGCACTGAAATCAATACTAAGCTGAATTGTGCGTGACTTTCTTTTCTCTTGTGTTTGCATTGGATCTTACCTATTGTCCTGAGGACATTCAGTTGCTGGAGTGTCTGCTGTACACCCGAGCTGCTTGTTCATTGCCGATATACATTCTTTATATCCTTTGAGTGCTGACCCTGCCTCACTTTGATTTTATATTGATGGAGTTCTTGTTTAAGAATCAAAAGCTGCCAATCTCATTGATTCATCTTGGAGTTCAGCTTTGCATTGAGTAAGTGTTCTGCCCATACACTCAGCCGATTTGCGGCCGATTGATCGATCGAAATCAATCTATCGCAAATCGATTCCCCAATTGATCGATTTGCAGCCGTTTTCAATCGATCTGACATGCTGGAAAATCTAGGTCGATCTGTTGAGATTGCTTATCAATTTGCATTGGACCTAATGGAAATCTGATGGCAAAAAATGCCATCAGATCGATTTTCAATAGATTTTATACTGAAATCTATTGGAAATCTGTTCCTAAACACATCTATCTGCTGCTAATCTAACAAGTGTATGGCCACATAATACACCACAACTGTACTGTGAGAACGGTTGAGAGTATTTACCAGCTAACTCAATAGCTTTAAAGAACAAGATAAATGTATCCTCTTCTGGATATTCTTTTTCCATATAACATATTGAAAGCTAGGTTGTCTAATCAATGGAGTTAGCTATTAAACGGCATCATACTTAAGGCCATTAGACACGCTAGAGCATATATGTCAATCTCCGGCCCGCAGGCCAAATCTGGCCCCCATGTGGTCTCCTAACTTTGCATTATGTTTGGCCACTCTGGACTACCAGGAGAGCTATTTTGGAGATGAAGCTCTAGATCCCCAAGACAGACATATGGCAAAGGGATGGGGAAAGTACTAGACAACAGGGAACTGTATAAGGTAAGGAAGGGGGTAACTAGACACCAGGGAACTGTTTAGAGAAGGGAGGGGGTACTAGACACCAAGGAACAGTATAGTAGAATGAGGGGTTCCACTAGTTACCAGGAAACTGTATACGGGAGGGAGGACCCCTAAACACCAGGGAAATGTATCAGGGAGGGAGGGGTCCACTAGACACCAGCGAACTGTATAGGGGAGGGAGGGGGCACTATACACCAGGGAACTGTATAGGGGAGGGGGAAAAACAGTGACATGTATAGGGGAGGGAGGACCACTAAAACCAGGGGACTGTATATGGGAGGGAGGACCCCTAAACACCAGGGAAATGTATAGGGGAGGGAGGGGTCCACTAGACACCAGCGAACTGTATAGGGGAGGGAGGGGGCACTATACACCAGGGAACTGTATAGGGGAGGGGGAAAAACAGTGACATGTATAGGGGAGGGAGGACCACTAAAACCAGGGGACTGTATAGGGGAGGGAGGAGGCATTAGACAAAAGTGAATTGAATCGTGGAGTGAGGAGGGCCTCTAGACACCAGGGAACTGTATAGGGGAGGGAGATGGACACTAGGAATTGAGGTTGCCCCTCAGCTTGATTGCATTGTTTACTTTGTATTTGATTCTGACACCCCTGCGCTAGAGGAAGCCAGTCAGGGCTGAGAATCAAGCATGTGTATGGCTGCTCTGATGCATTTTCAAGTGATCTGAATGGTCAGATCATCTTGGCCCTTCCCCTCCTTACCCCTCCCACTGGATGCCGCTTCGTCGTACTCCACCCTCCACTCCCTAGCAACAGAATGCATTGCATGGCTGCAGCGTCACCACGCAGCCATACAGCACTCGGCCCAGAACTGTTCTCTAAAAAGGAACAAGTACCCTTGTGGGTGACAATCTTTGTGTCTGCACCTTTATTCTGGTCTTTCTTGAATACGATTCGCTTCAGAAAAACATGCACAGGTTTGGTTGTGAGCCAGTTAATTGTGTAATGTGTTGTCTGGGAAGTGAAATACACCAATCTATTGTTTCTAGCATGTCCTTAGATAGCCCCGGCTCTGACGACCGCAGAGTCTCTTTATACACAAAATGTGTTTCAGGAGCGTCTGCTCAGTCTACAGTACACTTCATGACTCATCCTAGATACCCAGACTCCATAATGCAGCCCACTTTATTCTTCATTTGTTAAAATAAGATTCAAATCCAGGAATTGAAATCTATCCCTTTCCACCAGAGATTGTTCAGTCCTGTGCAGCGACACTGAAGCGGAAAAAAATGATGATATTATGATTTGTATGTGTAGTACAGCTAAGAAATAAAACATTAAGATCAGATACATCAGTCTAATTGTTTCCAGTACAGGAAGAGTTAAGAAACTCTAGTTGTTATCTCTATGCAAAAAAGCCATAAGCTCTACGACTTTCAAAGTCGTGGAGAGGGCTGTTTTCTGACTTTTATTATCTCAACTGTAAGTGAACTATTTACTTTTTCTCTGCCAGAGGAGAAGTCATTAGTTCACAGACTGCTCTGAAAGAATCATTTTGAATGCTGAGTGTTGTGTAATCTGCACATATTATAGAATGATGCAATGTTAGAAAAACACTATATACCTGAAAATAAAAATATGAGAATATTTTCTTTGCTGCTAATCTTCTAGTAATTATTCATAGTACACAACCAATTCACTATATCATATTTTTTTTTCCGCTTCAGTGTCTCTTTAAGGTGGCCACACACCATACAATTTTTTAAAATATCTGTTCAATTTAAGAATTGCAATCAATTTTTCTGACTGATTTAACATTTCAAAATATGACCAATGTACCGCACACCTATGTTCAATTTTTCCCCCAATTATGATAAAAATGATTGGAAACTCTGAGAAAATGGCAAGGGAGTGTACATTAATAAATTGGCAATTTACCACACACTATACAATCTTCAAATAGATTAAAGAAAAATATCTGGCATTCCGGATCGATAAAAATTGAAGAAAACGGGAAATCCGATCTGATTTTTCAGTCGAATGAAAAAAAAGTTTTTCGGGAGATCCGATCGTTTTTATCGAATTGCCGCAAAATCGGATCATTTTATTGTATCGTGTGTGGCCACCTTGGTTGGAGAGCTTGTATTTATCTTAACGCTACACAAGGAAGGGGGCTGTACCAGGGGCGTAACCATAATCCAGGGCCACCCACTTAAAGGGAGTGTAAAGCCCCTCCTCCAAAAGTCAGATACCCTCCATATGAACAATGAAGGCTCTGGGTCCTATAAAGCCTTCCCTGTGCTCTTTTGTACCCCTGGTTCCAGCTCCCCCACCCACCTTTAATTTGCTGCGTCAGGCAGTTTCGGAAGCACAGCACTCATGTACACGAGTGCTGCCAAAGATGGGCGGCTCTGTATTGCGCATGCGCGAGTGCATGCATAAGCGCGCTCACACATGCGCAGTACGGAGCTGCCTGTTTTCGGAAGCGCTTGGGAGCACAGGTGCTTCTGAAGCCTACCAAGGGCTTACAGACGTGTATTCTACCAATTGGTCGAGTACACTCAACGTGGGATGACAACGCTGGAAAGTGTGTATCAAGAGAAGTAGAAGGGCGTACGTATATATACGTGTCTCCGGTGAGTTGGGCGTCAGGAGAGCTCAATGACAGCTCTCCCCGCTGCCGCAAAACTCCCCGGCCCAGTAAATACGATTCCCTCTCCGAGTTGGAGCCTGTCCATAGGTAAATATCTGACTCCTTTTTTGGGGGGCTTTACACTCACTTTAAGTTTACCTCCTCCCCTTTTTCAAGAAGTGTTGGCGATTATAAAATCTGCCCCATTCCCCTCCTAAGTAAGAAGTGCAGCCAGTTTAAAAACTGCCCCCTCCCCCCTTAGCGTAATTAGTGCGGTCAGGCAGGCAGGCAGGCATGATGCTGGGGGAACAAATTAATGTAAGGTCCCGTAAGGACGTATAGCGGCATGCAGTAAACTACCGTAGTCGGGATACCCACTTTTACATCAAACCCCCCTCCCCCCCCCCCCCTCCAAGCATTCTGGGAGACCTTTTCTGCTAGTTTTAGAATTCTCAGCAAACAAACATTCCACAGAGATCACCTGGCAGTACTAAATATGTTGCCACCTGTTATAAATTTTAGAAGGTAAATCATGGAGAAGAAAGATTTAACAATGGGCAAACACTGACTACATTATTTATAAATGAAAGCTGTAAAAAAAAAAAACAATTTTATTCATTTAGTTCTTTTGACTACAGTTCCTCCTTAATATTGAACTGACAGTAAAATAGTTGTGACCTGTGCCCGCTTTGTCCCTGTGCAGGCTTGTCACCAGATAGGCACGCATAGAACCACCACAGGGTCACTTTATTGCATCATTGCAGTTGCTTACTGCAGCAATATATCTATGTGTCTGCCATATCACTGAGGCAAGAGAGGTTTCTGCTTACAGAACTTGGCAGTCCCAGCAGCCAGGAGAGCTGAGAACAAACATGACACATTCATTTGTACCATTTAATGCCTACCTACATATCTGTCATAGCTAAATTCGAGAGATGATGTCATGACCCTCCGAGCAACACAAGTTCTTCTCCTGGGTGCAGCTCTGGAACAAAACCATTGTGTCATGCAGCTTTCCCTGTAGGTACCCTCTGATTACATGCCTCACCCTCATACGCTCAGCTTATATTAATCAAGCATGCTTCAGGGTCATTGTATATAGACCTTCCAGTTTACCTGGCACAGGGACCCGCGTCCCAGGCCCCATTATGTCCCAGCCAATGTCCCAGGTGGGCCGTTGGATGTCCCAGCTGTCACACTCCGTGGCCGCACAATTATCTCCTATGTAGCCTCCTCTGCAGTATAGGTAGCCAGGTGTGCCCCAGTATAAAGCAGCCCCTTCCCCCAGTAAAGGTAGCCAGGTGTACCCCCAGTATTAGTTAGCCCCCTCCCCCAGTATCGTCAGACAAGTGTATCCCCAGTATTAGTTACCCCCCTCCCCCAGTATAGGTGGCCAGGTGTACCCCCAGTATTAGGCAGCCCCCTCCCCCAGTATATGTAGCCAGGTGTACCCCCAGTATTAAGTAGCCCCCCCCCCCAGTATAGGTGGCCAGGTGTACCCCCAGTATTAGGTAGCCCCCTCCCCAGTATATGTAGTCAGGTGTACCCCCAGTATTAAGTAGCCCCCTCCCCCAGTATTGGTAGCAAGGTGTTCCTCCAGTATTATGTAGCCCCCTCCACCAGTATAGGTAAAACGTGTGCCCCCAGTATTAAGCAGCCCCTCCAGCATAGGTAGCCAGGTGTGCCCCCAGTTTTATGTAGCCCCCTTCCCAGTATAGGTTTCTAGATGTGCCCCCAGTATTAAGCAGCCCCCTCTCCCAGTATAGGTAGCCAGGTGTGCCCCCAGTATTAGGCAGCCCCCTTCCCAGTATAGCTAGCCAGGTGTTCCTCCAGTATTAAGTAGCTAGGTGTGCCCCAGTATTAAGTAGCCTCCTCCCCAGTATAGGTAGCCAGGTGTGCCATCAGTTTTATGTAGCCCCCTCCCCAGTATAGGTTTCTAGATGTGCCCCAGTATTAAGTAGACCCCTCTCCCAGTATTGGTAGCCAGGTGTACCCCCAATATTAGGCAGCCCCCTCCCCAGTATAGCTTGCCAGGTTTTACTCCAGTATTATGTAGCCAGGTGTGCCCCCAGTATTAACCACTTAAGGACCAGCCCATTTTTCTGTGATCTGTGCTGCATGGGCTCTTCAGCCCCCAGCACAGATCAGGTGGCAGGCAGGGCGATCAGACTTCCCCCCTTTTTTTCCCACTAGGGGGATGTCCTGTTGGGGGGTCTGATCGCCGCCGCTATGTTGTGCCTAGCGGGGGGAGGGCGCCTCAAAGCCCCCTCCACAGCTTTATTACCGCCTCCCTCTCCTTCCCTCCCTCCCCTTCGCAATATAGGCGGTACAGAACAGTGATCCGTCCTGTACCGCCTCAGATAGGCTTCAGCCTATCAGATGGCGACGATCCCCGGCCAATCAGAGGCCGGAGATTGCCGATCTCCTTTACGGAGCTGCTGTGACAGCAGCGCCAAATAATGTAAACACCGGGGATTACGTCCCCGGGTGTTTACATTTAGACTGCGAGCCGCGATTGGAGGCTTGCAGGCTGTTCACGGAGCCCCCAGCCGTGAACTGACACAACGGCCGCTCGAATGACACCTATCGGCGTTGGCTGGTCGTTAAGTGGTTAAGTAGCCCCCTCTCCCAGTATAGGTAGCAAAGTGTACCCTCAGTATTAAGTAGCCCCCTCTCCCAGTATAGGTAGCCAGGTGTGCCCCCAGTATTAAGTAGCCCCCCTCTCCCAGTATAGGTAGCGAAGTGTACCCCCAGTATTAAGTAGCCCTCTCCCCCAGTATAGGTAGCCAGGTGTGCCCCCAGTATTAAGTAGCCCCCTCTCCCAGTATAGGTAGCCAGGTGTACCCCCAGTATTAGGCAGCATCCTCCCCAGCTAGCCAGGTTTTCCTCCAGTATTAAGTAGCCTCCTCCCCAGTATAGGTAACCAGGTGTGCCTCCTCCCCCAGTATAGGTAGCCAGGTGTGCCCTCAGTATTGAGTAGCCCCCTCCCAGTATAGGTAGACAGGTGTTCCCCCAGTATTGAGTAGCCCCCTCCCCCAGTGAAGCTAGGCAGGTGTTCCTTGAGTATTAAGTAGCCCCCTCCTCCAGTATAGGTAGCTAGGTGTACCCCCAGTATTAAGTAGCCCCCCCAGTATAGGTAGCCAGATGTGCCCCCAGTATTGAGTAGCCCCCTCCCCCAGTAAAGCTAGGCAGGTGTTCCTTGAGTATTAAGTAGCCCCCTCCTCCAGTATAGGTAGCCAGGTGTACCCCCAGTATTAAGTAGCTCCCCCAGTATAGGTAGCCAGATGTGCCCCCAGTATTGAGTAGCCCCCTCCCCCAGTAAAGCTAGCCAGGTGTTCCTCGAGTATTAAGTAGCCCCCTCCCCTACTATAGGTAGCCAGGTGTGCCCCCAGTGTTAAGTAGCCCTCTCCCCCAGTATAGGTATCCAGGTGTGCCCCCAGTAGTTTTATGTAGCCCCCTCCCCAGTATAGGTTTCTAGATGTGCCCCCAGTATTAAGTAGCCCCCTCCCCCAGTATAGGTAGCCAGGTGTGCCCCCAGTATTAAGTAGCCGCTCTCCCAGTATAGGTAGCCAGGTGTGCCCCCAGTATGAGTAGCCCCCTCCTCTAGTATAGGTAGCCAAGTTTTTGAAGTTATTTGTCTTATGGAGCACAGCAGAGAAGCAGAGACAGAAAAATAATGCAAAAAAGGTTCTCTCCGTTTTCCAGTTACTTTCTGTTTGTCTTTTTGTACAACGATTACTTTGGTTATACGGTGGAGATAATACATTGTTTGTTTAGTGCGGCACGCAAGAAACATTTTATGTTCCTCAGATGAATTCTGGTAATAATTACATCTAAGAGAAGATATCTGTGAAGAGGTTGCATTGTGGAGACAATCAGCCTAAGAGCCATTTAAGTCTGCCATAAATATTAAGCCTGATAATTGTAGCTTATTATGAGCCGCTGAGATGATCGAAATGTTTTCCATCTCAGACGCCTAAAGAGGGGTAGATGAGGTTTGAAACACTGATGAAGCCTTATCGTGTATTGCCTTGTTTTTAAAGAGAGCCTGTTGTGATCAGCAAGTCCTGTTCTGCTTCTAAGTAATGGTGATTCATGGCTGCAAGTTCTGATCCTCAAGTTGTGATTACTTTCAAAATCGTTAAGGGGCCTATTTTTTCTAGCGGAACCCAGATTAGTGCCCAATTTGAGGGAAGCCTTTGGCTCTCTGGAGGCTTCCACCACTGCCCTCCTCCTCACCATTCCAGCACTGAGAGCCCTGCAAGGAGGGCTGTGGAGTGGGAGTCGAGGAGTCAGAGCAATTTTGGGTACCTGGAGTCGGTGGGGCCCCAAGCTCCTTAGCTGATCCTGAGCATATCCTATTTTTATCATTAGGATCCACTTCCTGCACTGAATGGAGCTTAAAAAAAGTCTCAAACGGGTACTTTATTAACAAGTGTGATGTGGCCTTAAAGGACAACCGAGTTGACATGTGACACATGACCTGATGAGATGGACATATGTGCCAAGCACACAAATAAGCTGTGCTCCATTTTATTCTTTCTATGCCTGAAAAAGTTCAAAATCAGGTATGCAAGTAACAGTTTCTGTCCAGGTTGGGACTGGGTCAGACTACAGCATAACCCTCGCTGATAAGTAATTACAGCTATAAAACACTTTCCTGGCAGTAAATGGCTTCTGAGAGCAGGAAAGAGTTAAAAAGGGTCAATAATTCATAGATTTGAGCTCTGACATACTTCAATGGAGGTGTCATTGAGCAGAGACAATGAAACAGTAAAAACTAGATTTAAATATAAAATAAAACTGGGGAATAGCTAAAAAAGTCATTTTTAGGAGACAGTGGATAGATACTACTGTTTATGTCATCAGTTTATTTTCACCTCAGATGTCCTTTAATTGGGAGCCAATGTTACTACCGTGCCTTGGGTCCCATTTTATTTTAATTCTTCTTTGTAACAGTATTTATATGAATGTCATTAAGTGGGAGTAACGACTCAATAATCCTGCCCTGATTATTAGTCTAGATTTGCAAAAACGGACAAAGAACTATTATATGAATCCACATTGTGCTCCTTATCTAGTCACCCAGCGTCCGTTCATATTGGACACCTCCCTCTGTCTGCTTAGAGATATAACTATTATTGCAGCCCGCTCCAGAAGGACGGTCTTATCACGGCAAGTGCTAAATGCGCTGCCACAAGTCCTGCCCTTCCATAAGGTGATGTAATTACCAGTGACGATAATCTCGGCCTCGCCGCACATAATGGCATTCAGCGACACTTCCACCGGAAGGAAAGTTCACGACTTGGCTTATTACTACTGACGCTCGTGACGGTTCAATTAATAAAACTGAGATGAACAATGCAGGGAAGAGGAAGATGTGGAGAGATTGAAAAATGAAATAAGCCCAGATGCTGACAATAAGCCGGCGGCACGGTGATAAACGCTTAAAGTGCAACTCAACTTTCGTGAACAGATTGATAGAATCATATCTCGGTGCTAAAAAAAGTATTTTTGTAATTTATGTTATTAAAAATGATCTTTCCATTTCAGTTTGCAAACTGCTTTGTGACTCTTGTGAGAGGGTATGTAAGATCAAATAGCATCTTTTTTTCCAATTATTACTTTTTAATTCCCGCCCATTAATAGCACAGTATTTCCTGTTTTCCTGCACAGAGTAGGATGCATTGCAACTCTACAATAGTTATCACTTGCTGCTGTCAACATACTAACACAGCCAGTATGCACTATGCTGTGAGCAAGTTGTGGTGTATGGATATGTACACTGCCAGTGAGTCGGGCGCAGGGTAAGCCGTCATTTGCTCAAATTCCTGGAGGCGGTAAGTAATAGCAATTAGTAATTAGGGGTCCGGCAATCACCGGAAGCCCGAATTACCCGCATGTGGGCCACGGAATACAGCATTGCTGCTATAGTGGCGCCAACTATGTGGCCAGAGAACGATGCCAAAACCACCTGCTTCGAAGTCTGTGGGGCGACACACTCAGGCACACACACAGTTAAATGAAACATTGTGCCACGGACACCAATTTTGCTGCCAGACAGAGTTTAGCTGAGCTTCAAATTTGTAGATCCTCAGGTGACCCCTATTAAATATGCATGTCCTCGCGTACCCTTCATTAAACTTGCATAACCTCATATGCCCCCAACCATCAAAATTGCTAGTCCTCATGTGACCCTTATTAAGTCTACAGGCCCCCAGGCTCTCAACCCATTAAATTTGCATGACTTTTTGTGGTCCTTCCATATTTCACACCCGTTTCCTTTGCAGTGTTGGGTGCTGAGACGTACTGCAGATATTTTCCTGTTCCAACGGCTACGGTCAAGGTAGTCATGTGATAATTGGTCACATGACTGAAGTAACTATAGAGATTAAATAATAAATCAGCTGCTGAGCTCCAGTGCAAAACTCTGTAAAACCAGACAATGTGAAGCATCACCCTATTACCTGAGACCACTTACCCCTGACGATGCAGAGGGCGAAACTAGTCGGGTTGAGAGCAGGCATATTTGTGAAAACAATCATTGTACCACCAAGGGTAGCCATGGAGGGTGTTTATTTCTGCTGTATCCTAAGTGGAACTGCACCCCAAGTGTGAGCATTGTTGGTGTTTTTGACTTATGGAAATTGCACTCAATAAATGAATTGGCTACTGCCATTGATGTGTCCACCTGTATTATTCTATTTCACACTTCTCTGAAATGCAGGGCAGGAATGAAAGAGGGCTTAAAGAGAAACTCCGACCAAGAATTGAACTTTATCCCAATCAGTAGCTGATACCCCCTTGTACATGTATTCTTTTTCACAATCAGACCATCAGGGGGCGCTGTATGAATGATCTTATGGTGAAACCCCTCCCACAAGAAGCTCTGGGTACCGAGGTACTTCTGGCAGTTTCCTGTCTGTTACAATGTGAGAAATAGCTGTTTACAGCGGTTTCCAACTGCCAAAACAGCAAGCAGCAGCTACATCACTTGCCAGCTGTAACAATGTCACCATGTAATGTCAGAATGTAAATCAGGGATTTAAAAGATTTTACAATTGGCAATCACTGACTAAATAATTTATACATAATTATTGTAAAAATGAAGCACTTTTTTTATTACATTATTTTCACTGGAGTTCCTCTTTAAAGTGAACTCAAGGTGAGAGTTATATGGAGGCTGCCATATTTATTCCCTTTTAAGTAATACCAGTTTCCTGGCTGTCCTGCTAATCCTCTGCCTCTAATACTTTTAGCCATAGACCCTGAACAAGCATGCAGCAGATCAGGTGTTCCTGACATTATTGTCCGATCCGACAAGATTAGCTGCATGCTTGTTTCTGGTGTTATTCAGACACTGCTGCAGCCAAATAGATCAGCAGGGCTGCCAGGCAACTGGTATTGTTTAAAAGGAAATAAATATGGCAGCCTTTATATTGCTCTAAACTCGGGTTCACTTTAAACTAACATGATCTACTATTATGGATGAGAGTTTGCCAGTGCTCATTCCCAGACTGTCCAATCCACAACCATATTATTATTATTGTTTAGTATTTATATAGCGCCAACATCTTCCGTAGCGCTGTACAGAGTATATATTGTCTTGTCACTTAGCTGTCCTTCAGAGGGGCTCACAAACTAATCCTTACCATAGTCATATGTCTATGTATGTATCGTGTAGTGTGTGCATCATAGTCTTGGGCCAATATTAACTTATCTGTATGTTTTTGGGATGTGGGAGGGAACCTGAGTGCCGGGAGGAAACCCACGCAGACACTGGGAGAACATACAAACTCCGTACAGATAGTGTCATCAGTGTTGCTTGCAAATAGAATTTTCACCAAATTCATTTTCACATTTTTTTTGCGAAAATAGCTTGTAATTGTGCGTTTTCACGAAAACTCAATATTGTTACTGCGAAAATTCATTAAAGGGCGGCAAAACTAGATTTTTGTTGCACACATTTTTACAGTGAAAACACGAAAAATCTAGATTTGTACTGTGAAAATTCACAAAAAAAACACCTAAAATAAAGCTTATTTTAGATGGCATTTGATCAACATCATTTTTGTGAAACGAATACTGGCATTTTTGCTCATCACTTTGCAAGACAAGAGTATTAACCGCTACGCCACCGTGCTGCGCGACCATGTTGGTAGCCCCCATAATCTAGAAGCAAGGGCAGCTTGGTATATCAAATATGACCAGAGAACTGACACAGAATGGACGCAAGCTTGCGCACAGAAGAAGTGTCAGATATGTAGCAGCTCAGAACAGCAGCACACAGGATAGTCTCTCTTCCAGCGGTTCGATGAACAGCATGCTTTACATTCCCGCTCTGCTTGCTTTGCAAGATGTGCAGCAAGTCTGTCAGATTTATGGCCATTAAGTTGCAGCCGCGCAGGTCCGTTGGCAGAAGCAGCGTCTCGTTGTGCGGTGTCTCCTGGCACCAGGCGCAGGCCGTGGACCAGAGATGTAAGCCGTTAAAAGCAGCTCTCTTTAATTGGATGTCTCTCTTCGACAGCCTTTCAAAATGTTTGTCACTTATATTGCACTTAATTGCGTGTTTGTTGGCTTTTCCGAGACCATGGCTTCTGTCTTGAGTTCAAGCTGACCTGTCGTTTTTTTGGGAGATGAGCGAACATATTACGCCAAGCAAAGAGAGTGGAGTAATGTGCAGCGGCCCACGCCAGCCAATCAGAATACATATTTCCCTTGTCTGACTACTGTGAATTGACTTATAATTGCTTGCTCTTGCTGTTCAAAATGTGTGTTTCTGATAATTTCAGCATGTTCCTAGGCCCCAAAGCAGTCATTATGGTTACTATAACTATTCCCGTCTGCACTAAGATGCCAATATACTGTTATTATCGTTTAAACTATAAGCTTTCCCAGGCGCTCTGCAGTATGGGTTTAAAGGATACCAGAGGTCAAATCTTTTGAGAAACGGGGGAGATAGCATATACTGTTACCTGTGCTGATGCCTACAGCTCCCCCCGTTCTCCTCTCAGCCCTCCGTAACTCACCTAAAAGCCCCCCGTGATCCTCTTGTGGACGGCTGGCTCAATCTTTACTGCACAGGCGCTGGCCGAGCTGTGCGCGTCCCCGGCACACGCCCGGGGTCGGGAGCGCATCGCACATGTGTATGACGTCACTACACCATACGCATGAAGTCATACACATGCGCAGTGCGCTCCCGGGCGCATGCTGTGGGACGCGTACAGCTTGGCCAGTGCCTCTTCAGTGAAGATCGACTCGGCCAACCAGAAGGGGATCATGGGGGGCTTTTAGGTGAGTTACGGGGGGCTAAGAGGAGAACGGGGGGGAGCCATCAGCACAGGTAACAGTATATGCCTGCTCCCCCATTTCTCAAAAATATTTACCACTGGTATCCTTTAACCACTTGAGGACCACAGTGTTAAACCCCCCTAAAGACCAGGCCATTTTTTAACAAATAAGCCACTGCAGCTTTAAAGTGAATGTGTACCGTTTTGTATGTTGTATTTTTGTATAGGGGACCACTTACCTCATTTGCCCTCTATTGTTCTGTCCCCATTTCATCAGTTTTGCTGCAGGCTGGCCCCCAAAATCAGCGTTTATATTCTTTGACCAGTTTGGTCGACTATTGAGGCTAGAGAGAGGAGGCGGAGCTTCTTTTCCCTGCTCTGTCACTCCTCCGTCATCTCTGCCCCTTTGCACCGTCTTGTCAGTCGCGCTCCCGCTGATGCGCGGCTCCCCTGCTGTCATTACAAGAGCGCGCAGCGCTGGGGGAAGGTGTTCGTATGTGGCTCTCTGCTTACGCACAGCGTGAATACAGACAGGAAGCGCTGCGGGGCAGTGGGGGAATGTCATTTATAATAATATCATATCATACCTTCACAGGTTTGAGGCCGGCAGCTCCGTAGACTGTGCAGTGACGTACTTGTTCGATAGACGTTAGTGCGCTCGCACTGTCTCAGGGACGCGCACACGAAAGTCTCCACTGCCTTGCGCTATTTTATCGGCGCTTGAGACTTGGAGATATTAGGAAGGAAGAGGGTGCCGACCCGGAAGATGAAGCAAAGGTCGGCAGCCATCTTGGATTAAAACCGAGAGGATTTGGGGCTATATTGCGCGAACAGGGGGCGGTGGTGCGGCGAAAATCAGCACAGGTAAAGTATTTACATTTAGAAATACGCACATGTCATTTTTAGCAAAAATATATATATGATTCCCAATGAACTCGCTGCAGGGCCGTCCAACTCAGCACGCCAGTGATCTCACAAGAGCTCTCTGTTGGTGGGGTCTGATTGCTGGTAACAGTAAATTCGGGCGCCTGAGGCAAGTGGACAAATCGGGCGCCGCCATTCACTCCCATAATAAATATCGTTTAATAGGCGCCCGACAGGAAAAAAGGGCGCCGGAGAAAAATAACGTTTTATAAGCGGCGCCCGGAGACTTTTACTGTTTTATAACTGCTTCTCATGATTACACATTATTTTATGATTTATCATTTTTTAAACATTATTTTTAAACGAAAAACAGTACCATCTTTTTTAAAACATTATTTTTAAACGAAAAACAGCACAATATTTTTTTCACACGTTATTAATGCTTATCACAGGGGGGTCTTAGGTTTAGGCACCACCAGGGGGGTCTTAGGTTTAGGCAACACCAGGGGGGTCTTAGGTTTAGGCACCAACAGGGGGTCTTAGGTTTAGGCACCAACAGGGGGGTCTTAAGTTTAGGCACCAACAGGGGAGTCTTAGGTTTAGGCACCACCAGGGGGGTCTTAGGTTTAGGCACCAACAGGGGGGTCTTAGGTTTAGGCACCAACAGGGGGGTCTTAGGTTTAGGCACCAACAGGGGAGTCTTAGGTTTAGGCACCACCAGGGGGGTCTTAGGTTTAGGCACCAACACGGGGGTCTTAGGTTTAGGCACCAACACGGGGGTCTTAGGTTTAGGCATCAACAGGGGGGTCTTAGGTTTAGGCACCACCAGGGGGGTCTTAGGTTTAGGCACCAACACGGGGGGTTAGGGGTAGGTACAGGGAGGGTTACTTACTATTTTTTTTTAAACGTTATTATACGGTTCACTTTTTAAACGGAAGATTAACGTTTTCACAATTGCCAATTTCATGCACATTATTTAATGATTTATAACTTTATAAAACATTATTTTTAAACGAAATATAGTACATTATATTTTTAAACGTTATCCATGTTTATCGTTTAAAACCCCGCGCCCTTTTTTCCCAGCGCCCCTTTTTAACGTACGCCTGATTGCTCCCCCAATGTTTGTTTTTTATTTGTTTTATTTTCTAATATTTTTACTTATTCTTTTATTTATTTTATCTCCGTCCCTCTCTCCCCCCGCCAGCCAATCAACATGATCGCCTGTCATATGTGAGAGCCAAGCACTGTCATGTCTTCCGGGGGGACAGCCGTGTCACACAATAAAGGACGGCGAAACAGTCTCCGAGCGGCGATCGCCACTGGGAAACGAAGGCGGGGCAGAGCTCCGCCTACCAAGCAGAGATGCAAAACAGTCCCGCAGGACCTTACGCCACTCGGGGCTGCTGCCGCATCCACGCCCATCGGCGTGACGTGATCGGCAAGTAGATAAAGAGGAACTGTGAAAATAACATTCTCTTTTCCAATATTCATTTATAAATTATTTAGTCAGTGTTTGCCCATTGCAAAATCTTCCCCTGCCCTGATTTACATTTTGAAATTTATCGCATGGTGACAACATACAGGTCCTTCTCAAAAAATTAGCATATTGTGATAAAGTTCATTATTTTCTGTAATGTACTGATAAACATTAGACTTTCATATATTTTAGATTCATTAAACACAACTGAAGTAGTTCAAGCCTTTTATTGTTTTAATATTGATGATTTTGGCATACAGCTCATGAAAGTCTAATGTTTATCAGTACATTACAGAAAATAATGAACTTTATCACAATATTTTTACATAGTTACATAGTTATTTTGGTTGAAAAAAGACATACGTCCATCGAGTTCAACCAGTATAAAGTACAACACCAGCCTGCTCCCTCACATATCCCTGTTTTTTGACAAGGACCTGTAGTTACTGAGGGTTCCAAAGCCAGTAAAAAAAATAAACCTGGTCTCTCAGGGGGGCCCGGTGGGTCTTAGTTACGCCCCTGACACCCAAGCAATTTTTTCAGAGTTTTTTAAAAAAAACATTTTTTTCATAATTGGGGAAAGATTGAACATGTGTGTGTGGTACATTGGTCAGATTTTACAAATGGACACTCAATCAGGAACATTGATTGTGATCCTTGAATTGAAAAGAAAGATAAAAAAATTGCATATTGTGTGGCCACCTTAATTCTACTATATGTCTATTATATGTCACTACTGTATTAATGTATAACTGCTGACGAAGTAATGGAATGCTTAAAAAGGAACTTTTGAGAAAATCTTAAAATTTAAAACACATACAAATAAGAAGTACATTTCTCCCAGAGTAAAATGTGCCATAAATTACCCTTTCTCCTATGTTGCTGTCACTTACAGTAGTTAGTAGAAATCTGACAGAACCGACAGGTTTTGGGCTAGTTCATCTCTTCATAGGGGGATTCTCAGCATGGCCTTTATTCTTTATAAAGACATTCCCTGAAATTATTAATACAAAGATGCTGGCCAGTCTCCCTGCTTGCTGTACACTATTTTGGTAGTTGGACGGAGCAACTGCCGTTCACTAAGTGCTTTTAAAAATAAAGAAAACCCTGAGAACCCCCCTATGAAAAAATGGGCTAGTCCAAAATCTGTCGGTAATGTCAGATTTCTACTACTTACAGTAAGTGACAGCAACATAGAAGAAAATGAATTTATGGCTCATTTTACTCTGGGAAAAATGTACTTCCTATTTGTATGTTTAAAATGTTAATATTTTCAAGACCATTCCTCTTTAACCACCTGAGGACCACGGTGTTAAACCCCCCTAATGACCAGGCCATTTTTAGGTAATTAGGCGACTGCAGCTTTAAGGCAAAGCCCCCACATTGTTTTTTTTTTTTTAAATAAGTATTTATTTTATTTATTTTTAAATAAAATCTACTATTTTTTTTCTAATTCCCCTCCCTCCCTCCCCCCAGCCAGCCAATGACGGGATCGTCATAGGCTTCAGCCTATGAGAGCCGATCGCTCTCCTGTGGGACAGCTGTGTCACACGGCTGTCCCCAGTACAGTGCTGCTGCAGATCTCAGCGCTGTACAAAGTACTTCGACGATTGCCGCTCGGAGACTGAAGGCGGGGCGGAGTTCCGCCCCCCAAGCAGAAGATGCGCCTTCGCGCGATCTCCTGCTAGCCCCATAGAAGACCGTTCATGCCAATCGGCGTGGATCGGTCCTGGGGCTGCCGCACTGCTCACGCCAATTGGCGTGGAGCAGTCGGCAAGTAGTTAAAGGAGGTTTCCTACTATGAACTGATTTTTGGCTGTTGTTTTTACAGGCTTTCCCAACCAAGAAATCAGTAAAAAGGGTGTACATTCATATAGTGGATAGATGCTAGATTGCATCTACACTAACCGACTCCCCTTGAAATGCTAATAAACCTAATGCCACATTGCCACATCATCACTAGCAGGGCTGTTTTTAGGCAAAGGCATTCCAGGCCAATGCCTTGAGTGCTATTGGCCCGGGGAGAGGGGGCGGGGATTAAGCCCCTGCCCCCAAATGAAACACCGCCCCAAATACTTTTTCACACGAGGCTGGGGAGTGCAGGAAGGAGATGAGCAACAAAATGCGACAAGATGACAAGATCAGTAGGTTGTTTGAATCTCAGGGACTCCCTGTGCCTCCTTATGTGGCACATCGTTTTTCTTCTTGTGTGTGTGTGTGCGTGTGTGGTTTTTTTGGGGGGGCGGGGGGGAAGGGAGGAGACAGGACCTCTTGCCTGGGGTGACAAAAAGGCTAAAAATGGCCCCGATCACTAGGCTTGTAGTGGGTTGCCTGGCCATAGCATAAGGTATGAGATGACTTCAACAATGACTGTAACTTGCAAAATGGGCAAGTCAAACGGCATTCCGGGAAGAGGGGCTTGAATAAGCGTGGCTATATATCATAGCTAACAATAGTTACATTACGCAGAACATTTGCATTAGAGATATGCGTGGCCTAAATGACTCCCCGCAGTGACTTGCGTATGCCCCATCGCGGCTGACGTCAATTTGTCGGGGAGAAAATGCCAAAAGGTGTCACGTGACTTAAACTTAGTAGATCTGTCTCCCAAGCACTGATAGGTCTAAAAATAGGGAACACTCTTCCTCTGTGGCTGTTTATCAGGTGGAGGTATATTTCATGGATGCTGACTGTTAGCAGATATACTTTTGGACATATTTAAAGTGAACCGGACATGAAAATAAACAGTTGAGATAAACAATTGTATTTATCCCCCTCCTCCTAAGAATATCCCATAATATAATTTTATATTTAAACATCTACAAAGTAGATTGAATGTTTTGATGTCTCTGCTCAGTGGCAGCCTATTAAGTGTCCCTAAATGAAAATACATGAACTATTGACCCTTTTTCTATCTCCCTCTGCTCTCAGAAGCAGGGGCGTTGCTAGGTTCCTAGGTTGCTAGGTTCCTAAGAGATCCGGGGCAATTTTGGGCACACCAGCCAGAAAATGGGTGTGGCCACGCCCCAGAATATGGGTGTGGTCATGGGTGGAGCCAAATTGATATTAATTTAACAGCGGTCTAAGTAGGCCTGCCGAGCAAAATATTGAATGAAGCTACCGCTTCCAAAAAAAATCCCCAAAAATGCAGCATATCACATAAATAGGCAGTATCACTTAAACATAACTAGGCAGAGTTACCTGGCTCCTGTGCTGGCAGGTCTGGCTTTCTGCTGGGTGGGCTGGCCTGCCGCTAGGTTATCTGGCTGGCAGTCCCCCCAAAACTCCCAGCATGCCCCCATAGAAGAACCACATCTCCCTGCATGCCCCCACAAAGGCATCACAGTGCACAGCATGGCACCACAGCACTCAGTATAACCCCAATTTATACACCATTGAGGCACCACAGCTGACTCTGCCCGGGGGACATCCGGGCGGGGCACCCCAGAATAGATCCAGGGCATGTGCCACTGATCTTTAAGGCTAGCAACGCCCCCTGCTCAGAAGTTGTATTATGCAAGGAAAACTTTGATGGCTGTAATTTGCTTATCAGTGATGGTTTCTATATTCCTTGACAAGGTACCGACAAGACAGCTGCCAGTGTTTTATCTGCACTTGCTTGGTTAAAGAAACTAGTCAGGAGCCTTTTCTGTAAGCCACTTCCTGAAGTACATAGTTGCATATGGCAATATTTTTGGAGGGGCCTACACCTAGGTAGCTATACTGGGGACACCTATACCTGGCTACCTACAATGGGGGTAGCTATACATGGCAATCTATACTGGGGGCACCAATACCTGGTTACCTATACTGGGACACCTATACTTGGTTACCTATACTGGGGGCACCAATACTTGGCTGGCTAGCTATACTGGAGGCACTTATACCTGGCTACCTATACTGGGGGCACCTAAACTTGGCTACCTGTACTGGGTACACTTATACCTGGCTACTTATACTGGAGGCACCTATACCTGGCTGCTTATACTGGAGGCACCTATACCTGGCTACCTATACTGGGGGCACCTATACCTGGCTACCTGTACTGGGTACACTTATACCTGGCTACTTATACTGGAGGCACCTATACCTGGCTACCCCTATACCAGTCTACCTATATTGAGGGCACCTATACCTGGCTATCTATACTGGGGGCATCTATACCTGGCTGCCTATACTGGGTCACCAATAGCTCGCTACCTATACTGGGGGCACATCTGGTCACCAATCCTAATAGAGCAAATAGAGTTCACAAGCCTATGGGGGGTGGGCGCCAGAGCAGGGACAAGGTCCTCCAGCACCCAAGGCTGAGACACCAAAGTGCGCCCCTCCATCCCTCCCACCCCAGCCGTCACACACTGATTGCTATTAGACTAAGAGGGCCACAGGGCACACAACCTCCCCAACACCTTAATATCTAGTTATCTGGCTTGCAGTCACTGCTATGTATTCTCTTTTCTTATTTCTTTCTGCTTCATACACAATTAGGAATGACAGCTGAATGAATTGTGCGCCCCCTCCTACACTGCGCCCTGAGGCTGGAGCCTCTCCAGCCTATGCCTCGGCCCGGCCCTGGTGGGCGCAATTGTTACACCCTCATCCTGTGAACAATTTAACCTAGAAACTGCCCTGAAAAGATACTAAAATATTCACAGAAATAAGAGAGGTGTCCTGACTTTTGTGACATATATTATATATTCACTCTAGAGATAACTTTATGTCCACACCAGAGGAGGGGGGGGGGGGGGGGGGGCAGGGATAGTTTGAGCATTACAGGAACTGTTTCCTGAGTAATCAGAAGGCCATGCTGAGCTCAGGTGCACTTTAATTGAGCGTAATACAACAAAGAGCGATGGAGCAGCCAGGACCTGTGGCTCAGAAGCGGCGTCTAGCTAAACGCTGGAACAGAATGTGTTGTTGCTGATATGAGTAAGTACATGAAGTCATCCTCCCATTAGGCCGTACTTCAGATGTTGAGTGGATTGAGAGCTCATGCCAAGATGACACACAAACAAGATGGGATCATGTTGCAAACTCTGAGCCCCACACACGCCGTGATAATCACGTTCCACAACACGCTGAAGGTCTAGCAAAAGTCTGTGTGTTGTTAACAAACGAAGATAAAGTGTAACCCCGTTTTCATTAAACAGAGATGCAATGCATGTCGTTAATTGGCGAGTAACTACAACATGGGGCCACCAGGAAAACTTTCATGGGGCCTACCCTATATATACCCTCCCAACTAGTGAGCCCTTAGCCAGGGGGCACATTTGCCAAGAGTCATATACTGCAACTAGCATATCTTCCATGACTCCACCCATAACAGGTGAGGTCACAACAAGAGTTTATCTAGAGCAGGGGTGTCAAACTCCAATACAAAGTGGGCTGAAATTGCACACTGGGTCCAAGTCACAGGCCAAACTCAATGTCTAGTGGTCACCTCTCTCCCTTATAAAGTTTCCTGGTGTCTAATGGCCCCTCCCTCCCCTATACAGTTTCCCGGTGTCTAGTGGTCCTCCTTCCTCCCCTATACAGTTTACTGGGGCCTAGTGGCCCCTTCTCCCTCCCCTACACATTTCCCCATTTCTAGAGGTCCTCCCACCCCTATACAGTTCGTTGGTGTCTACTGACCTCGCCCCCCCATACCAGTTCGCTGGTGTCTAGTGGTCCCCTCCCACCCGTAAACAGTTCACTAGTGTCTAGTGGCCCACCTTTGTACCCCAGAAAAGTTCCCTGGTGTCTAGTGACATCCTCCTTCCCCTATACAGTTCCCTGGTGTCTAGGGCTCTTCCCCTTCCTCCCCCATATGGTTTCCCTGGTGATCTAGGGTTTTACCTTGACAACCACTAGCAAGGCCGACTTCAGGGCATCACTGGTGGGACTGCAGTATGGGGCCCTAGTGAGTCTGAGGTCTGGCGAACAATGCCACAAACACGGGCTCCAGCTGCAAGTGTGTCACAGAATGTACAGTCAGTATGTGGCTGTATTCGTCTCGGGCATCCGATTTTCCATTGCAATTTTTATGTTATTGTGCCATGCTTGTGCTTTGTCTTTCTCATTTCAGTGAATGGGAATCGCATCACAATGCTGAGAAAATGTTTCATGCAGCACGTTTGCGATTTTCACAAATTGCAAGTGCTGCTCAAGAGTCATCCCATAGGTTTACATGTGTCACAGCGCTTTGGTGATCGCCGGTTATCACCTTAAATATTGGGGGTTCACCTTAAGTGAGGGGCAGGGCCGGCGCTACCATAGAGGCAAACAAGACAGCTGCCCCAGGGCCCCAGAGCTTGTAGGGGCCCCCAGTGGCTTCAAGAGGAAAAACATTTTTTTCAAATCGGCCTTATAGTTTTTGAGAAAATCGATTTTAAAGTTTCAAAGGAAAAAAAATACACATTTAAAAACCTGCCGAGTTTAATGGTTGATAGCAAATCCACCTTAAATGCTAGAAACCCTAAATTTGCAGGATATGTTAAGGAGATCATTAGGAATAAAAGGAAAAAAACAATTTTTCAAAAAGACCTTATAGTTTTTGAGAAAATCGATTTTAAAGTTTTGAAGGAAAAAAGTATACTTTTAAATGCGGTAAATGTCACTTTTAGTAGCAAACCTAACGGTAGTGTAATTTTACATGCATCAAACGAAAGTGCAATACATTTCCTGATGTGGTTTCCAGGGGGTCCATACACAGCCGCAGCGCTTTGGCTAGGGATCGCTATACAGCCGCAATATGGCTGTATGAAGATCCCTGGCATTTTTTCCTATTTTCCCAATTTTTTTTTATGATTAGAGTGTTGGATTTTTTTTTTAAATTATGTGGGGTCCCCCCTCCTGAAACTTTTTAACCCCTTGTCCCCCATGCAGGCTGGGATAGCCAGAATGTGGAGCTCCGACCGATTGGGACTTCACACCCTGACTATACCAGGTGCAAAAAAGGTCCCCTAATGCCGATTTTTGTTCCGGGGTATATGTTGGGGGGGCCCCCCAGGTTTATTTTGCCCTGGGGCCCCATTGTTGCTTAAACCCGCCCTGGTGAGGGGGGCCCAGGAGGTTTTCCCAGTATAGGGCCCAGACATTTCTGATGGCAGCTTTGCCCACTAGGGCTCCGGTATTGCATTACCGATCAGGAGATCATTTCGGAATGATTTTTTTATATTAACTTTGTAACTTCACTTGTCCTTTAACTTAAGCGGTGCTACCTCACTTTTTACGTGTCATTCATGTTTGGCTGCATTCAGTTCTGCCCCCTACAGGTGAATGGGGCAGAACACAACAAATATGGGCTGTGGCATTCCCTCACAACATGGACTATTCTGAATCCATGTTTTTTTTTTTTATACTGTCCTCATTATACCTACAGCAGGCGCGGGAGCTCTCTGCATTCATTATATCATGACGAATATTTGCTGACAGCTATTTATGCCTCCTGTTGGCATTGTCTGCTTGCCTTTGTGGAGATGATAGTAAGCGCTGAACACGAAGGGTCTGGAACGGAGTGAGGACAGACATGGCTATAGGGAGATGGCGAACAAGCGGCAGATCGCAAGGTGGTTTCACCTTATGCACGAGCCATCGTCTGAATCCTGGCTGCCTGACGACGGGGGATAGTAAAATCAGCGCTTAAACACATCATTAGCATGAGTTCAGGAGATCAGTGTCACCAGCATAGATTACGTAAAATTGGGCTCATTGTCTGTGCTACATATAAGACAAGACAAATTGCATGATGGAATAGCGAGGATATGGGGTCAGACTGCTGGGGACTGTCTGCTGTCAGGATATGCTAGGAAAATTACCCATCGCCATACAGGTACAGATTCATGATGGGGGAAAGGTGGCGCTGGTGGTGGCGGTGCTGGTGGGGGGGGGTTACTGATATTATCGGTTAAACACTGCAGGGTGGCTCCTGAGCACGCCCTTAGTGGCTGCAGCTCTTGAACGCTTTGAGTGCAACAGGAGAAATGCGCTATACAAATATTAGGATAAAAAGTGGACCTGAACTCTTGCACTGGACAGAAGGTAGAGAGAAAAAAAATGCACCCTGTGTATATTTAGAGAGTTTAGCTTGTCTAATTCCCCCTCATCTGTGACTAATCACAAGTGTTATTTTATCTCTCAGCTGTGTCAGCTGGCTGAGTCGTCAGAGCAGCCAATTTGAAAACACAGTATGTTAAGCCTATGTCTGCTTCCATGAAAGCAGGAAGTAGTCGCTGCAGATTTATTGCAGGATTTGTATCAGCTGTAACAAGGAAAGTTTTTGTTTTTTTAAAGGGAATCTGAAGTGGAAATAAACTTATGATATGATTTGTATGTGTAGTACAGTTAAGACATAGAACATTTGTAGCACAGATACGAGTCTCATATTGTTCCAGTACAGCAAGAGTTAAGGAGGAACTCCAGTGAAAATATTGTAATTAAAAAAGTGCTTCATTTTCACAATAATTATATATAAATTATTTAGCCAGTGTTTGCCCATTGTAAAATCTTTCCTCTCCCTGATTTACATTCTGACATTTATTACATGGTGACATTTTTACTGCTGGCAGGTGATGTAGCTGCTGCATGCTTTTTTGGTAGTTGGAAACAGCTGTAAACAGCTATTTCCCACAATGCAACAAGGTTCACAGACAGGAAACTGCCAGGAGTACCATGGTCCTCAGAGTTTCTTGTGGGAGGGGTTTCACCACAATATCAATCATGCAGCGCCCCCTGATGGTCTGTTTGTGAAAAGAAATAGATTTCTCATGTAAAAGGGGGTATCAGCTACTGATTGGGATGAAGTTCAATTCTTGGTCGGAGTTTCTCTTTAAGTCACTTCAGTTGTTATCTATGCAAAAAAGCTTTTCTGAGCTCTCTGACCAAGCTTGGTTGGCTACAGTGCTATTTTCTTAAGCACTTTTCTCAACCTGTCTTCCACTGTTTCTTGTTTGTTTAACGTTTTACTGCAGAGCTCTGCTCTGTTTCATATTTTGAAATACAGTGTCGTTTGTAAACTGCAAATATTTGAGAATGATGCAATGTTATTAAAAAAAAGCTGTATAACTGAAAATAAAAATATGAAACTCTATTCTTTGCTACTAATGTTCTATGAATCATCCATACTACACGTACAATTAATTCTATCACTTTATTTAATCACTTTAAAGGTTATTATGCTGTTGCTTATCATTTAGAGCAGAGAGGACATTCTGCTTGATAGGGGACCTAAACTGAGAAGGATATGGATTTTTCCTTTTAAAATAATACCAGTTGCCCGACTCCCCTGCTGATCCTGTGTCTCTAATACTTTTTGCCACAGCCCCTGAACAGATATGCAGATCAGAAGCTCCGACTGAAGTCAGACTGGATTAGCTGCATGCTTGTTTCAGGTGTGTGATTCAGCCACTACTGTAGCAAAATAGATCATCAGGAGTGCCAAGCAACTGGTATTGTTTAAAAGGAAACATCCATATCCCTCTCAGTTAAGGTTCCCTTTAAAGTTAGATTTTTAGGTGGCCAGCATTTTCAGAAAATACATTTCAGAATTGACCGGTCCAGAGTTTTTCACTAATGCTGGGAATACACGTTACATTTCTGGCGTTCGATTCTCCGCCCGATCTATAAATTCCGACATGTCTGATTCTCCGTTCTATACTGTTCCGCTGAATGGCTAACAGATCACGCGGAGAATCGAACGTGGAGAACGTAACGTGTGTTCCCAGCATAAGATCTTGTAGAGATGATGGGAGAGCAGGACCGGTGAGCAATTTCTTCTCCAGCACATCGCAAAGATTCTCAGGGGGGTTAAAGGACACCCGATTTCGCATAATCGTAATTTCGTATCGTAATTAACAATAACAATGCAAAATTGTAATGTAAAATTTCAGAAAAAAAAACTTAATAATTTTGTTTGTAACCATAATCAGGAACTTCAGTTTAGCAATTACGCGTAATTTCACATCATTTCATGCCGATTTTAGCGATAATAGCAAAGCCCCCTTACATGCTATCGTCAGCAAAATTGCGACGTATCTTAAGGGGAATAATGGGAACAAGTTAAAAATGTGCAAAATGTAATTCTACTGAGTTTAAAAACATTTTTGAATTGAACTTTTAAAAACTTTCTCAAAAACTGCAAGGTCTTTTTGAAACATTTTTTTTATACTTGTTCTCACTAGGGATGTCGCGAACCTCCGATTTTCGGTTCGCGAACCCTGTTTGCGAACCTTTGCGGAAGGTTCGGTTCGCGGAAAAGTTCGCGAACCGCAATAGACTTCAATGGGGATGCGAACTCTGAAAAATAAAAAAAATATGCTGGCCACAAAAGTGATGGAAAAGATGTTTCAAGGGGTCTAACACCTGGAGGGGGGCATGGCGGAGTGGGATACACGCCAAAAGTCCCGGGAAAAAATCTGGATGTGACGCAAAGCAGCGTTTTAAGGGCAGAAATCACATTGAATGCTAAATTGCAGGACTAAAGTGCTTTAAAACATCTTGCATGTGTATACATCAATCAGGGAGTGTAATTAGAGTTCTGCTTCACACTGACACACCAAACTCACTGTGTAACGCACCGCAAACAGCTGTTTGCATAGTGACGGCCGTGCTGGAGTGGTGCGCACCGTGGTGAGAGTGTAGGCCGTGGCGTTTATCAAGCCCATATGGTCGCCGGGCTGTGGTAGCTCAATGATAGAACAACAATGACTGTCCAGCTGATCAATTTAGTCTGACCACAATGAAGCAACGACCTTATTATCTTTTGTGTCCCACCCCCACCCGAAACCCTCAAATAGCCGGCGGTCATTGCTTCATTGTGATACGCAAGCCCCTTCACCACGGCAAGGTAATGATCACGAAGGGGGATGGGCACATGTACATGCCTTTTGTTTTTTTGTTGCAGCTGCCCGCAGTGAAGCCAGAAAAATTAGGCAGGCATGTACACACACCAGAAAAATTAGTCAGGTGAGTTCACTTCACTCAACACAACAGGTAGTTGTATGCAGTGAGGTGAGTTCACTGAACAGTAAAGGTACTTAGATGCAGTGAGGTGGGTTCACTCAACACAACAGGTAGTGAGATGCAGTGAGGTGGGTTCACTGAACAGTAAAGGTACTTAGATGCAGTGAGGTGGGTTCACTCAACACAACAGGTAGTGAGATGCAGTGAGCTGGGTTCACTGAACAGTAAAGATACTTAGATGCAGTGAGGTGGGTTCACTCAACACAACAGGTAGTGAGATGCAGTGAGGTGGGTTCACTGAACAGTAAAGGTACTTCGATGCAGTGAGATGGGCTCACTCAACACAACAGGTAGTTAGATGCAGTGAGGTGGGTTCACTGAACAGTAAAGGTACTTAGATGCAGTGAGGTGGGTTCACTCAACACAACAGGTAGTTAGATGCAGTGAGGTGAGTTCACTCAACACAAAGCTGGGTATATGCAGTGATGAGGTGGGTTAAGTAAACACAACAGGTACTGGGTATATGCAGTACTGAGTAGTACAATGTGCATCTCTCTGCCACACACACAGGTAGTCACTGAATGTGCTGGGCTGCTGGCAGTGGCACACACACTATGAATTAGCAAGGCTGTGCATGCAACAAAAGTGTCAGTTTGACACACAGAAAAAAAAAGAAGTACAGGATGAGCTCTGAAAAGAGCTGTTGAGGGGTGCTATAAAAGCAATAATAATCAGCCAGGAGCAAGCTAAGCAGCCAAGAACCTAACTAATCTATCCCTAGAAGAACAAGTCTGCAGCAGCTGTCCCTAGTCTGTCTCTAGCAGGCACACGAGTGAGGCTAATGGCCGCTGGAGCCTGCCTTATATAAGGGGGGGGGGGGGCTCCAGGGCTTAGTGTAGCCTGAATGGCTACAATGTGCCTGCTGACTGTGATGCAGAGGGTCAAAGTTAACCCTCATAGTGCATTATGGGGTGAATCGAACTTCCGCAAAAGTTCGCCTGGTGCAGGCGAATGCGAACCACCAAAGTTCGCCTGGAACCGGTGCCCCGGCGAACCGTTTGCTACATCTCTAGTTCTCACTATTCCCCTTAACCACTTCACCCCAAGGCGGTTTTTACCCTAACGGACAAGAGCGATTTTCACCTTTCAGTTCTCATCCCTTTCATTTGCCAATAGCTTAATCACAATGAAATGATATATATCTTGTTTTTTTTCACCACAAATTGGGCTTTTTGGGGTTGATATTTGTTTTCAGTAATTACTTTATTTTCTATGCATTTTAAAAGGAAATACAAGGAAAAAATGGAAAAATACACTATTTCTCCAATTTCATCCCCTATGGTTTTAATATAAACACTGCTACTGTACATAAAACCCACACATTTTATCTGCCCATTTGTCCTGGTTATCACAAGATTTTAATTATGTCCCTAGTACAAAGTATGGTGACAATATATCATTTCGATATAAAGGTATTTTTTTGGGGGTGTTTTTTTTCCCCACAATTTTCACGTGCACGGGGATGCACCCGCGGGAGCGCGCATGTGCGCAGCAGCAGCACTGTCTGACTTATAAAAACGTCCTGGAGCCGTTAAGAGGCTCTAGCAGGACGTTTTTATAAGTCAGGTTGTCATAAAGTGGTTAACATACAGTATGTAACAATTTTGGTGCCGATAGTGCATATGGGGGCTTTGCTATTAAAGGGGAACTGAAGTACGAAGTATATGGAGGCTGCCATATTTATTTCCTTTTAATCAATACCAGTTGCCTGGCAGCCCTGCTGGTCTATTTCTCTGCAGTAGTATCTGAATAGCACCAGAAACATGCATGCAGCTAGTATTGTCAGATCTGACTTTAAAGTCGGAAACACCTGATCTGCTGCATGCTTGTTCAGGGGCTATGGCTAATAGTATTAGAGGCAGAGGATCAACAGGGCTGCCAGGCAACTGGTATTGCTTAAAAGGAAATAAACATGGCAGCCTCCGTATACCTCTCTCTTCAGTTCCCCTTTAACCGCTAATGTAGGCACTAAATTACGCATACCGTATTTTTTGGAATATAAGACTCCGCTCCGCACTGTAAGTCGCGCCTAGGTTTATAGGGCACAGAACACACGAGTAGAGGGGGTAATATTTACCTGCTCCCTGCACTGCATCGGGTCTCCCCTTCCTCCCAGCTGCCGCATGCTCTATACTACAGGGAAGAATTGGCAGCACTTTTAAACCAGGCTGCAACTGAAATGACTACCAACAGAGGCGCGCAGAGCCCTCTAGAGGCAAATACACACCTTGTATTGAAAACAGATGCTAAACTATACGCTAAATCCCTAAACTCAGAATAAAAATTAAATACAAACTTGAAGTAGCAAATGAGGGCAGCTAGGCATAAAGTAAACTTACATTGTTTTATACAGCAAGGAGAGGTGGCAGCGCTTCCCAAAACAGGCCTCATCTGAATGACTAGCAGCATAGATGTGCAGAGCCCAATTATAGGCAGGATACACAACTGCACCCATTTGCCATTTCAAGCTTGCATTCCGTTTTTAGAGGCCTTGCCAATTGTACCCTGTGAGTCTAAAAAAATGTGTAAACCATTTTGGGCTCTATTCATAAAACCTTACCGCAAGTTTTCCGCTCAAAACAGCGGATTTTCCCGTCCATTTAGCAAAGTGGGCATTCATAAAGGCTGTTCCCGCATGAAAATCTACAATCCCCCAGCAGAGCGAGAAATTTCCGCCTTCTCCAGTGTTTTTCTAGATTTATCTAGAAAAAAGTAACAAAATGGCCATTCATAAAGTTTAGAGGAAGCGGTATGTGGACGGGAAATACCGCTTCCTCTGATTTTGCGGATTACATACAAGTGAATGGGACAGACCTCCCAGAGAGAGCAGCGCACGGAGGGACTTTGCCGGCTGAAGTGTTTCCGCATGCATTCCGACAGCTTACCGCCAGCTTTCAGCGGGAGATCTCTGCACTTGCATCGCAGCTGGCAAGATTTCTATGAATGACCACCCAGAAGTGTAAAATACCGCTGCGGTATTTTACCTCCAGGAGTTTTTCCGGCTCAGAAGTTTTATGAATAGAGCCCTTTATGCTCAGCTGCCCCAGGTTCCCTCTATGTTGGTTTGGTAATTAGAGGTTAGGGTCCCTTCCATGAAGCACGACCTCATTGGGGGTACGGAACAGTCTGCATGCAGACTGTTTTGAAAGCTAACATCCTCCATTATGTTAATTTTGGTGCATCTGTTTTGAATGCAAGTTGTGTATCCTGCATATAATTAGGCTCTGCACACCTACTGCTAGTCATTCAGATGCAGCCTGTCTTGGGAAGTTCTGCCACCTCTCCCTGCTGCATGCTCTATACTGCTATCCTGCTGAGGGTTGACTGGCCATTGCGTGGAGGATAGTGGGATAGATGGTGTAGGGGGACCCATCATAATTTTACTTAGCCGTCTGGGGGGCTGTTGTTACGCCCCTGAAAATAGGTGCTAAAAAAAATATCATGTCTAATAGTGATGTAGGCGAACAGCCCACCTGCATAGGAGAACAGCCTGCCTGCGAACAGCTATGACCCTGTACTAATTCCGCAGTGCACGTCCTTGATTGCGCGCCTGTGGCCGGGCACGCTTTGCACATGTGTGTGACGTCATGAAGTGAGCCCGGCCACAGGCACGCAATCAAGATCGCACACCGCCAGCCCAGGGCAGGCGTACTACTGAGAGACAGTGACCCAGAAGTAGTAAAGGGCCACAGCTGTTCGCAGGCGAGCTGTTCGTCTGCATCACTAATGGCTAATACTGATGTCTCCCAGTGATGAGGTCAGCAATGCCTGGATACTGGATTTACGCTCACTTGCTGTCAAGCAGGAGGAGACACGGGCTCCTCCTCCCTTAAATGTCTGCGGTGCCCCAGTCAAGTTCTATTAAGCAGGTGCTAATTTGAGGGACACGATCGGCCGCGCAATCCTTCGGTCAGATTTAATTGCTACATCTCCTCCGCTTTTGACAAGCGTAGCTTAAATCGTGTAGCCTTTTGACTTCAGCCGCTATTAGGATTCTCTGTAATCAAACGGGAACTGACACGACATGGTGGGGCCATTAAGCGTCCGTGATGCAATCTGCTTCCCTGCCCTGCGTTTTCCCGCCCTCCCCAGAAATGTCTTTACTCTGATTAACATTTAATGATATTGCAGAGTACCCCCCTCCCCCCGTGCTCAGATCTGCGTGGAGAGAAAAACACAAGATATTTCCAGAGACGGAAATAAATATTGCAAGAGGCAATTTATTTTAGTTTCTGTGATGCGTACATTCTCATCCGACACTGCCCTGCTTATCTGAATCTTGCAGCTGCTGAACGGCTGCAGTTAGGCCGTAAAAGAAGGCAGTGGGCTTGATTGTGTATTGGATATTTTTTTTTCCTTACACTAAAAGGGCCTGATTCATCACCGATGACCGCTAGCGCGTTGACAAGCGCTAGTATAATTAAAAGTATATGGCAGTGATCTCACTGCAGCAATCGCCAGCAATTCATGGTAAATGCAAATGCGGTGCATGCAGCGCTTTTGAGCGATTTTAGAGCAATCGTAATTGAAATGTTAAAAACGTGAATCGCGATCGCTTAAAAATTACGAAAATGTATGGTTGAAAAGACTCAAAAGACGCAAAAAATTCCCTGTCGCAAAACGCTTGTGATTTTGCTAGCATTTTGCGTTGTGAATGGGGCCTTAGGGTCTGTACAGAGAGTAGACAGAGCTGTCCGAAACAGTCGTTTGTGACAGTTGATGGTTTTGGTTGATATTTTGCTAAATTGCCAGTAGCCAGCAACAGTCACGCAGGCTGGGTTTGGCTGAGCTGAATATATCCGATATAGTAATGCTCTGGCGCTCGTGGCGCAATGCAGGGTGGAGTTACAGCACATACGCTGCCCCCCCCCCCACACACACACACACTGCTAGGCGGAGAAATGGAGGCCTATCAGGATGGCGGGGGTTGTGCCCCGTGGGGCTATAGTTATGCCCCTGGTGCACCTGCCAGTTGCTATGACTCGGAAGGGGAATAGTAATTAACGCCACCTGGAATTTTATCGGCAGCAGGGTGACTGGCTCATCCTGTGCCAAAGTCACTAGGCAGAAAAGTGCCATGTATGCGGCAATTTGGGTGTTGAGAAGTACAGCATCAGGTTATTTGGAGGTCATAAGAAAAATTAATTACAAAAAAAAAAAATGAAAATTGGGCTAACTTTTTTGTCTGGAGTCTGATTGGAGGAGAGGAGGGCTATAGGTAAAGGAACGCTGGAAAGTGCCTTTAAAGTGGAAGTTACCTCAGAATTTCCGCTCTGCTATAAAATATTAGTCACAGCATGATAACCTTTATGGGGAAAAAGTCTTCATTACAATTTATGGAAATCACTTTTGCAGGGAGCACTGAAAGGGTTAAGCCTCAGTGTTTACTGTGTTGGGGAGATCTACCTCTGGAGAGACTATTCACAGCTACTGATGAGAACTAATTAGACACTTTGATCTGGCTAATCATACACAGAACATAAAGAAGTGAATTTCTCCAGCAACTATGTGTGGAATAAAAACTTTTCATTGAGTGCTGTGCAAGAGTTCGGGTCCACTTAAAAAAAAAAAAGTTTTGTGGGCTGACTTTTAAGTGAGAAGACCTCAGATTTACTTTTGCTCTCACGGACCATTAAATTGACACAAGTCAAAAGAATATTTTAAGCTCTGTGAAGAGAGAGAAAAAAGCAGCCTACGAAGAGAGATGTTTTCTGTGTAACTCTTCCTCCGGTCTGCAGACGGCCTGATTCTCAGCTTCCCGCAGAGCTCATTTCTTTCCAATCATTTCTACAGACTGATAGTCCTATCAGGGCTGGAGCAGACTGCGCGGTGGAGCCGTGATGTTACCCTGAGCACAGCCGCCTGGCACACCGCTGAGCCTGCCTCGCCTCTGCATCCTCATTATCTGAACATGCTCACATACGCTGCCTGTAACCGATTGTTTGAACATCTCATTGCTTCAGTATTCTGATGATAATTGTGCAAGGGTGAAGAGTGATCATTTTCTGATTTGATTATCTATTTAGGGTTAATGAAGCCTTGGTTGAGAACATTTCTGAATAAACAGTAAAAAAAAAAATACAAATCGGAATCACCTTTATTCGCCAAGTACGCCAGTTGACATACCTGGAATTGTTTGTGGTTCACATGGCAATGGCAGTAGTACATGAGACAGACATAGGAACAGGAGATAGGACTAAAACTGCTATGCTGTGGGGCCGGGACTGCACAGGTTCAGTTTGGAGTTCAGAGTTGGCGATATGCTGTACAAGTGCGGGGTGGGCATTTACTGTCTGTGAAGTGACTTTTCTACTGAATTGTGTTGACTGAGGTGTTAGGGCGTGTCAGGTGGGGAACCTAGCGGGGGAGGGAGGGAAGTTCAGTTTCTGAAGTTCAGCATGAGCACTGCTTGGGGGAAGAAGGTCTTCCTGCGCCTGGTGGTTCTGGATGGGATGGTTCTGTAGCAGCGGCCCTACGAGAGGAGCTCAATGAAGCGACTGCCTGGGTGGGAGGGGTCGCCTGAAATCTTGGTGGCCCTCTTCTTTATACTGGCTATGGCACTTTGCATGCAGAATTTGCACTGATAGGGTAAAATTACCCTGACCAGACGTCCCATTTTATCTGGGACACGTCCCAGGTTCAGGGTCCCCTATCCCAGGCTGCAATGTGTGCCAGGTTATGTCCCACTTTTGGCCACCGGTTGTCCCAGCCGTGGGACTCTGTGACTGTATGAGGTAATGTTTGCCTCATTTACCGTTTGCGGATTCAGAATAATCGTTTTCTGCTGCAATTCATGTGTCAGAGGTAACGGTAATTGCATTTCAATTGTCGGAGGTTGCTGTAGTTATTATTTGATGGTCATAGAGACTGCATTTGCTACTTTGGGGTTATTGTTGCAGCATTTGGCATTTTAGGGGCTCACGCTTATTAAATGGTATGCTAATATTGTAGCATCAGCAGCTTCTGCAGATTTTGCGCACAATATAATCCTACCATAGTCATAGTCTCATGTCCTGCCATATTATTATGTATTTATATAGTACTGGCATCGAAGGCAGCACTTTACAGAGAATGTCGTCATGTCCTTGACGGAGTTCACAATCTAATCCCAGCCATAGTCAAAGTCTAATGTCCCGCCATATCATTATTCTGTATTTATGTAGCACTGGCATCTTCTGCAGCACTTTACAGAGTACATAGTCATGTCATGGACTGACATCCATGATGTAAATCTCCCATTTCATCACATCTTTGTGGGAACACTGCTTTCTTATGTGTTTGGGGAACACTGCCTAATTACCTTTAGGGTCACTTTGCATATCTGTGTTTTGGGAGGAAAGTCTGGCCCACTGCCCCAGAGCTGCATAAGTTTGCTCCGCCCATACCATATCATGGACATGCCCATTTTTCCTCCGTGCCATGGACACACCCATTTTTTGGAGCTGTGTTTTGGGAGGAAAGTCTGGCCCACTGCCCCAGAGCTGCATAAGTTTGCTCCGCCCATACTATATCATGGACATGCCCATTTTTCCTCCGTGCCATGGACACACCCATTTTTTGGAGCTGCCCCCCCCCCAGGTTGAACCAAGGAAAATCTGGTCACTGTAGAAATGGGAAATACTAAGAAGGATTTTCTCATTTTTTATTGTAGAAAAATCACTAAAATCAAAACGTGGACAGTGCAATACATGTGTTATGTAAGTAGAGCAAGTATTTATCTACTTATATATGTGTTTTTTTTTCTGAGATAATATGGCTCGCAGCTCCTCTTTAAAGCGGAACTGTAAAGTCTTGCTAAAACAAACAGTTTCACTTACCTGGGGCTTCCCCGATCCCCCAGAAACCGTCCTGTCCCGCGCCGGTCCTGCATCATCCTCCGTTCTGCCCTCGCCCGCTCGATTTGTATTTGTCGACTTTTAAGTCAACGGCAACTATGCCTGCGCGCCCCGGGCTGATCAAAGCTTTCTTCACGTTCCAGCCCGCAATAGCATCTTGCCTCATTAGCGCTAATGACCGTGCAGGACCGGCGCGTCACAGGACGGTTTCTGGGGGCTTGGGGAAGTCCCAAGTAAGTGAAACTAATTGTTTTAGCAAGACTTTACAGCTCCGCTTTAAAGGAAACCAGAGACGAGACATAATTACCTTTTTATACATACCTGGGGCTTCCTCCAACCCCATGTGCACGGATCGCTCCCACGCTGCCATCCACCGCTGCCTGCAGCTCCGGTATTGGGTCCCGTAACTTCCTCCAGCCCCATCCTCACGGATCGCTCCCACGCCGCAGTCCTCAGTCTTCTCCTGCTCCTACATCAGGTCCCGTAACTTCCTCTAGCCCCATGTGCACGGATCGCTCCCACCCTGCCGTCCTCCGCTGCCTGCAGCTCCGGTATTGGGTCCCGTAACTTCCTCCAGCCCCATCCTCACGGATCGCTCCCACGCCGCAGTCCTCAGTCTTCTCCTGCTCCTACATCAGGTCCCGTAACTTCCTCCAGCCCCATGTGCACAGATCGCTCCCACGCCGCCGTCCTCCGCTGCCTGCAGCTCCGGTATCGGGTCCCGTAACTTCCTCCAGCCCCATGTGCACGGATCACGCCACCGTTCTCCGCTGCCTGCAGCTCCGGTATTGGGTCCCGTAACTTCCTCCAGCCTCATCCTCACAGATCGCTCCCACGCCGCAGTCCTTAGTCTTCTCCTGCTCCTACATCAGGTCCCGTAACTTCCTCCAGCCCCATGTGCACGGATCGCTCCCACGCCGCCGTCCTCCGCTGCCTGCAGCTCCGGTATTGGGTCCCGTAACTTCCTCCAGCCTCATCCTCACAGATCGCTCCCACGCCGCAGTCCTCAGTCTTCTCCTGCTCCTACATCAGGTCCCGTAACTTCCTCCAGCCCCATGTGCACGGATCGCTCCCACGCCGCCGTCCTCCACTGCCTGCAGCTCCGGTATCGGGTCCCGTAACTTACTCCAGATATGCTATTTGTGTAACACCCAATAAACTCTAAGTGAATTGTCTGCGCCCTTCAGGACGGTTTTACACTTGCCGCAACATACCGCAACACAAAAAACGACAATCATATGACCTTGCGTCAGAGCGTGCAGACAGGGTCATATGCATAACGACGGTCCTGTTCAGTGATGTACTCCCTGCTGGGCAGAAAGCACGTCATGGTATTCCTGTCGCTCCGCACATGTACTGCGCTCTCGCATTTACACTTACTGCATTGCTCATAGACTTCTATTACCCCAAGCACCATGCGGTAAGCGTGGTGTTTGTAGTAATGCGCTGCAGCCCTTGAGTCGGATTGGATTCTTCCGGTGCCCCGAACGGACTGCAATAGGTGTGAAAATCTCCATAGGTTTTCATTGAATTTGCAGCCCCTTGTGGTAAGATAGGGCAATACAATGCAGGTTTATACTGGACCTAAACTTTTACACCGGCCAGAATGAAAACAAAGAGAAATGCACCCTGTATGTATTTAGAGAGTTTAGCCTGTCTAATTCCCCCTCATCTGTGACTAAACACAAGTTGTAATTTGAACTCTCAGCTGTGTCAGCTGGCTGCCTCGGCAGAGCAGCTAATTTGTAAACACGGGACGTTAACAATATGTCTGCTTCCATGAAAGCAGGAAGTAGGCACACTGCAGATTTCTTCAAGGATTTGTATCAGCTGTAACAAAGAAATATTTTTCTTTAAAGGTGAGTATGCTGCTGCTTATCTTTTAGAGCAGAGAGGAAGTTCTGAGTTCAGGTCCGCTTTAACCTGGAAGTGTAAAAAGGACCGTCAAAGTTCAGTAACTTAACCCCTTGAAGCAAACCCTATGAAGGCATTTGGCATACGGTTTTAAAGTGCTCATGTTGTTGTTATTTGTATGTGAAGCTATTTCACACGAGGTAATGTGTCATTTGTATCTGACAGCAGCTAAATAACTGCTTGGCTGTTGTGTCTGCTGAACACCTGTGCGATTGCTGCAGGGGATGACATTCAGCCGCTTACATCATGATGATAGGGCAGCAGATGGCCTGCTCTCTCTTCCCCATTCAGAAACAAGCCTGCGACGCAACCGCCAATTTCTCATGTAGGAGGATTTTTTACTTTATTATTTCCCTCACAGCGACACTACCCAGCCACTGCCACACACTAAATATACCGAGCCGTTTTGGTATTTTTAGAAAGCCGTTTGGTTAAGTCTTTGCTGACGTACAAATGCCATGATTAACAAGACACTATAGTCTAGCGAGTTTTTCCACATATATATCCCCCCCGCCCCACCACAAACACTCGCATCTTATAAGTAGGTCATGTTTTGAAATTCCTTTAGCTAGCAAAGATCTAAGGTCCTCTGAGTACTATAGTCTGCCAGCTGCGGGAGAGATCAGGGAATCAAAGTCAGGAGTCGGTTTAAAGGATCCTGTAGTGAGAGAAATGTGCCAGCGGACGATCTTTACTCCCTTTAAACCCACGCTAGCTGTCTGGCTTAAGTTCTGACCTTTTCGGCTTCAACATTATTATTGATTATATATCCAAATGATTATTTCTGACATGTCAGATCTGTTTCTGATCGATAATGGCATGGATTTTCCGAAGTCATCTAAAAAATCGATCCCAATATCGATTGGGAGCATATTACCTGTCAATCGGCAGGGAAATCGAATCGTATGCACCCAGTATCCTATGTGAGATAGTATGCTAGTCCGTAAGGGTGAGTTTGTAAGTTGCTTCAAAAAGGGTAAGCGTGGATTAGTGGTGGATGTAATTAGGGAGGGAGTTCCAGAGCAGGGGAGAGAATCAACAGAAGTCTTGTAAATGGGAATGAGAAAAGGTGATCAAAGAGGAAGATAGGACAATATGGTAAGTAGAGAGGAGATTACGTGTAGGGTGGTATCCAGAAATAAGTTTATTTAGATAAGAAGGAGCTAGGTTGTGGATAGCTTTGTAGGTGAGAGTTAGGATTTTGAACTGTATCCTTTGTGTGATTGGCAGCCAATGAAGGGACTTATAGAGTGGGATAGGACTGTAGAAGCGGGAGGAAAGGTGGATGAGGTGTGATTGGCAGCCAATGATGGGACTGATAGAGGGGGATAGGGCTGGAGAAGCAGGAGGAGAGATGGATGAGGTGTGATTGGCAGTCAGTGAAGGGAGTGACAGAGGGGGATAGGACTGTAGAAGCCTGAGGAGAGGTGGATGAGGTGTGATCGGCAGTCAGTGAAGGGACTGACAGAGGGGGATAGGACTGTAGAAGCGGGAGGAGAGGTGGATGAGATGTGACTGGCAGCCTGTGGAGGGACTGACATAGGGGGATTGGACTGGAGAAGCGGGAGGAGAGATGGATGAGATGTGACTGGCAGCCTGTGGAGGGACTGACATAGGGGGATTGGACTGGATAAGCGGGAGGAGAGATGGATGAGATGTGATTGGCAGCCAGTGAATGGAGTGACAGAGGGGGATAGGACTGTAGAAGCCTGAGGAGAGGTGGATGAGGTGTGATCGGCAGTCAGTGAAGGGACTGACAGAGGGGGATAGGACTGTAGAAGCGGGAGGAGAGGTGGATGAGGTGTGATAGGCAGCCAATGAAGGGACTGACAGAGTGGGATAGGACTGGAGAAGCGGGAGGAGAGGTGGATGAGGTGTGATCGGCAGTCAGTGAAGGGACTGACAGAGGGGGATAGGACTGTAGAAGCGGGAGGAGAGGTGGATGAGGTGTGATTGGCAGTCAGTGAAGGGACTGACAGAGGGGGATAGGACTGTAGAAGCGGGAGGAGAGATGGATGAGGTGTGATTGGCAGCCAATGAAGGGACTTGACAGAGGGGGAAAGGACTGTAGAAGCAGGAGGAGAGATGGATGAGGTGTGATCGGCAGTCAGTGAAGGGACTGACAGAGTGGGATAGGACTGTAGAAGCAGGAGGAGAGGTGGATGAGGTGTGATCGGCAGTCAGTGATGGGAGTGACAGAGGGGGATAGAACTGTAGAAGTGGGAGGAGAGGTGGATGAGGTGTGATTGGCAGCCAGTGATGGGACTGACAGAGGGGGATAGGACTGGAGAAGCAGGAGGAGAGATGGATGAGGTGTTATCGGCAGTCAGTGAAGGGACTGACAGAGTGGGATAGGACTGTAGAAGCAGGAGGAGAGGTGGATGAGGTGTGATCGGCAGTCAGTGATGGGAGTGACAGAGGGGGATAGAACTGTAGAAGCGGGAGGAGAGGTGGATGAGGTGTGATTGGCAGCCAGTGATGGGACTGGCAGAGTGAGATAGGACTGTAGAAGCAGGAGGAGAGGTGGATGAGGTGTGATCGGCAGTCAGTGGTGGGAGTGACAGAGTGAGATAGGACTGTAGAAGCAGGAGGAGAGGTGGATGAGGTGTGATCGGCAGTCAGTGATGGGAGTGACAGAGTGGGACAGGACTGTAGAAGCGGGAGGAGAGGTGGATGAGGTGTGATCGGCAGTCAGTGGTGGGAGTGACAGAGTGAGATAGGACTGTAGAAGCAGGAGGAGAGGTGGATGAGGTGTGATCGGCAGTCAGTGATGGGAGTGACAGAGTGGGACAGGACTGTAGAAGCAGGAGGAGAGGTGGATGAGGTGTGATCGGCAGTCAGTGGTGGGAGTGACAGAGTGAGATAGGACTGTAGAAGCAGGAGGAGAGGTGGATGAGGTGTGATCGGCAGTCAGTGATGGGAGTGACAGAGTGGGACAGGACTGTAGAAGCGGGAGGAGAGGTGGATGAGGTGTGATCGGCAGTCAGTGATGGGAGTGACAGAGTGGGACAGGACTGTAGAAGCGGGAGGAGAGGTGGACAGGTCATGCAGTACGTGAAGGTCACAGCCAATACCTTCTATAGTTGCCTGTGTTTACATCAAGCCAAGTCATTTTTCTTTCTTTGTCTTTATTCAGGGAAGCTTTGATTAGCTTAGTTTTGCTTCTCTTCCCTTCCCAGCTCACTATTGATCGTACATAATTGTGCAGTGCCATAGTTGTGGTCAATCAGTCATGAGTGGAATCGAGGGATGGACTTTTCAGTGATAAATTGTGGAAATAAATCGTCCATTGCTGGCAGTTGGTTTAATGCTTGAAAAAATAGTAGATTTGGGGCCTTCTTGTGGTCGTTTTGGTGAGCTGAAGTGGAGAAAGTGGAGAGAGGTCAAAGAACCGGGTGGGCTTCTTGACACCCAGTAGGCCCCAAGCACCTTCCTAGGTTTCCTGGTGGATGATCCTGCTCTGCACAGATATAGGACAGTATTGCTTCCAGTATGGTCAGGCTGAAATCCAATGACCTTAAGAAATTGTTTTCATTCTTTCCCAACATTATGATTGTTCAATTCTGTATGCTGGTCCGCTTTCCTTCTCTTCCTAATAGCAGCCAGATCACCTGCAGCGTCACTTAGGTGGGTGCCTAGGTCCTGGTCGGTGTTTCAGGAGCATGGATGCTACTTGTTTTATGAACTGCCTCCTCCCACTTAGCTTATCAGTAATGTGGCAGACAGGAAGACTCACAGCTGGTAACAGAGGCATAACTATTGGGGGAACAGCTCATGAAGTCATAGGGGGTATGGGTTGGGAAGGAGGGGGGGATCTAACATCTTACCTTTCCTTTTTCTGATGAAGCCACTCTCCTTCTTACCCAAGCTCTCCCTGTGAGCATCAGCAATGGTTGGTCATGCAGAGCAGTGCAGGGAAGCATGTGTTATTGTAGCTTCCTGTTTTGGTGTTCTTCTCCCGCCTCGATCTCCTGGAGGCTGCCGTCTCCTCACACCAATCTTCCATCAGGCCTCCTCTGACATCAAATAAGTGTGTACAGTGGGAAATGGAAGCACATGGAGGAGGGAGCCACCAGGAATGTGAGGAAGCCTGTAAAAGAGGAACTGCAGTAAATGCACACTACGGTGCATGAGGGAACATCACTATATGACTAGCAACACGTTCTGTTGTTATGGAGTGGGAAGAGGGACAAAGGCGCAGCGCTGGATGGAGTAGCACAGCATGGGCATGGGGAGTAGGATGACTATAGTCCGAGATGACCTAGCAGTCCAGATCTCTCGGTGACGCATCAGGGCTGCTGTACACAGAGCCGGGACAAGGTCCTCCAGCACCCAAGGCTGAGACCCCAAAGTGCGCCCCCCATCCCTCCCATACCAGCCGTCACACACTGATTGCTATTAGACTAAGAGGCGCCACAGGGCCCACAACCTCCCCAACAACTTAATATCTAGTTATCTGGCTTGCAGTCACTGCTATGTATCCCCTTTTCTTATTTCTTTCTGCTTCAAACACAATTAGGAATGACAGCTGAATGAATTCTGCGCCCCCACCTACACTGCGCCCTGAGGCTGGAGCCTCTCCAGCCTATGCCTCGGCCCGGCCCTGGCTGTACACATAGTAGACTCTCGGTAGAGGGAGCTCCAACCAGCCGCTTTGTAGTGTTGTCCGGATCATGAACGATTCGGATCTTTGAGTCGATCATCCGAATCATCAAAATGAACGATTCGGATCGCAAAAGGGGCGGGGCCAGGAGCGACACGCCCCCTCTCAGGAGTCTCAGCGGGCAGCGGGGTCCTGGAAGCAGGGATCGCTCTGTTGGATGGGAGGCAGCCTTGCAGGGAGACAGGTAGATGAGAGAGAGAGGACATGGGTGCCACTGCCAGATATGTGTAGAGCACACATACTGGCTGCAATGTGCTGCTCATTATAGGCTGTCTGTTCCGTAGTTGTGCACAGTGATCACATTGGAAGCTTTTGGCTCAGCACAGCTCAGTAACTTTGCAGACACCGTGATTGAAAGGCAATATAATCCTCCTGCACTCGGCACTAAACAGCTGCACTTATCTTCTGGGAATGGTTTCTTTCACTGTGCGACCTTTTCTTTCAAAGTGTACAGATGAACATATAGGTGAAATATATGTAAAGCATATGACTTCAGCATGTGGGTATTACGTGCAAACATTTCTGCTCTCTGCTCGTCCCTCCTCCCTTCTCTGTCCACTCCCTGCCCTCTGTCCATCTTCTCCCCTTCTCTGTGTGTCCACCCCCCTCCCCTTCTCCTATCCACAGACCTGTCCTGCTGTTCATTTCACCCCGAATGTTTCCGGTAGTAAAATGATCCGAGATTCGGATCAAAGATCCGGATCTCTTCAATGATCCGATTCGAATCATCCGGATCATTGAAAAGATCCGAACTTCCCATCTCTACCGCTTTGGTTTGAGAACCATCTAGTGTACAAACAAAGCTTCTAGCCTCATACACTTGTCAAGCTGAATCAAGCACTTTAAAGTGTACCTGTCAGGATCCCTCCTGTAGCGTGTTCTGTCCGTTGCAGTGGAGCTGCAAACCAACAGTTCTGGCTTATCTGCTTGCATTCGGTTGTGCATTCACAATGAGTCACATTGTCATTTGCAATTGCTCTGCAGTTCTGGGCAGCTCAGGATGCTGTCATCATTCCACCAATGGCTTACTACAGCTGAGCTGCGGCCAGATAGCCCTTGATTTCCAGCAGGCATGTTGTTACATAATACTGCATGTATTTCTTATGGGAGTCCTTTGCATTCACAGCCAGCTAGCAAATGGTAATAAAGCCAGCTCAGGATTGAATGATTACCATTCAGCTGTGTGGAAATTTGCATACTTGCATCCATTGGTTGATGCCGGCATAAAAGTCTGCCTCCCATTTTAGACTTTGCCCGTCATAGTGGTCAGTACGCTGGTCTGCTGGGCACTTTGTCACTCTGTAAAAGATCTGTTATTGTAGTTTAATGCGACCTTATTACTTGTGCTTTAGCTAGTTTCTTGATAAATATATATGCAGACTTGCTAATATATACAGGTATTTATCCGTTAGTTGAGCCGTTTGTTATTTTTCTGTATTATTGTGTATTGCCTTGTTTCCATGCCTGATGGGCATTCGCTGCATCCGCGGTGGGTCAGTGAAGTCCTCTATCCTGATAGCTTGGAATTTGCCATCACCTTGTTGGTGACGTAGTATTCCTGCTACTCTAGTTTCTAGGAACATAACTATAGGCTGCAGTTGCTATTAGTTACGTTCTTTCCTGTAGTCTTGCCTGTGTGGATGCTTGCTGGTGACTGTTGTTAGCCTGCTTGCTCTGCTTCTGTGGATGTGACTGTGAGCTGCGGTTGCTACTAGTTACGCTCCAATCTATAGTCCTGTCTTGTTGCACTGCGCTGCCATTGCGTCCTATTTGTAGTGATATCGGAAGCCCAGAGCTGCAGTTGTTCTGGGCAACCTGTGTAGCCTCTTCCATTATTTAGCTACCAGCCTTGTTGCTCTGGGTGGTCAAAGTATAACCCCCCAGCATTACAGTACCTATCATGAGGGGAAGAAAAGGATGTATACTTACCAGTGGATTCTTCCAGACCCCTGTAGTCCATCAGCTCCCTCTCTGTCCTTCCGGTCTCCTTTATTCTGCCACCGTCAGCCCTGGTAAAGTAAACAACTTGGCTCAGTCGCAAACTACTGTGCATGTGGCTCCTCGATCATGCTCAGGCCCGGATGTACCATAAGGCACTGTAGGCATGTGCCTACAGGCGCTTAATGATGGAAAGGTGGCCCATTCCCCTCCTCAAGAGCCTCTCTCCCTCCTTCCCTATGCAGAGTCCTGATGAGATAGTAAATAAGAGCTTTCTCAACCTGCTCTCGGCATTCAACTGACCAGATCTCCCTTCAGTCAGGAGCTACCTACTACTTGGGGACACCTCTAGCTACTTAATATTGAGGTTCCTTTTGCTACTTAATACTTGGGGGCAACTCTAGCTACTTAATGTTGAGGGTTCGTCTGACTACCTAATACTATGTGGCACCTGTAGCTACCTATGACATGCAAGGGAAGTAAGGGAGAAGTGACAGCCAGCACGGTAGTGGTGCGGTTCAGCGGGGGTTTGTAGATTCCTAGAGGGCAAAGTCTAAAGTGCCAGGACATCTTTGCCTGTAGGCTCCTCTGACGTAAATCCGGGCCTGATCATGCTCCTGTGGAAGGGAGTGTTTGGCTCCTGCACAGTTACAAGCCTTAATTAATTGGACTGGCACAGAATGCTCTCGGCAATGGAATACATGCGCAGTAGTCCACAGTTACAGGGGCTGACAACAGCAGAATGGAGGGGATAGGACAGACATCGGGGGAGCTGACTGACTACAGGTGGGGCTGGAAGAAGCCCTAGGTAAAAATCTTCTTACACCCCAATCTTAGGTATACTTTAAGCCATCTCAGGAGACTATCTCACATGTGTACAGTTGTGTCATTGTGACCTTTTTCACCCCCCACACCACATGTCGTTACTTGCTCATTTTTCCCGCCCCTCGTTCCTTCCCCCACTCTATAGGACAACTGAATAGCGCGTGTGTACACAGCCTTTGCTTTTTAAACTGTCACAATGACGTCTAAATAATGACCAGGAGCAGCGACTGTAATCTAGTGTAAGCTTGACGCTCCATTCTAAAAAAAACTTTTCAAGTGAACCCGAGGTGATAGTGATACGGAGGCTGCCATATTTATTTCCTTTTAAGCAATATTAGTTGCCTGGCGGTCCTGCTGATCTTTTGCCTCTAATACTTTTAGCCATAGACCCTGAACAAGCATGCAGAAGATCAGGCGCCGCATTTCTGACAATATTGTCAGATCTGACGAGATTGCATGTTTGTTTTTGGAGTTATTCAGACACTACTGCAGGGAGATAGAACAACAAGCCTGCCAGGAAACTGGTATTGATTAAAAGGAAACAAATATGGCAGCCTCCATATCACTCTCACCTAGGGTTCACTTTAAAGCGACTCCGAGGAGTGCCCGAACTTAAAAGAATACACTTACCTGGGGCTCCTTCCAGCTCACCGTAGGCGGCGAGGTCCCGCGGCGTCCTCCTGGCTCCTCTCCTTCAGCCTCCGCCGGCCCCCATTTCCGGCATCACCTGGCGACACCTGGGCCGGCTCTTCTTGGTTAATGACGCAATGTGTCATCACGCCGGCCGCTTTGCGTCATTAACCAGGAAGAGCCGGCCCGACACCCGGCCTGGGTGTCGCTGGGTGATGCCGGTAACGGGGGCCGGCGGAGGCTGAAGGAGAGGAGCCAGGAGGACACTGTGGGACCTCGCCACCTACGGTGAGCTGGAAGAAGCCCCAGGTAAGTGTATTCTTTTAAATTCGGGCACTCCTCAGAGTTCCTTTAATCCCTTTACCATGGCGAGGGGTTGGGGTAGCTGTTTTTTGTTTGTTTTTTAAATCTTTATCAATAGAGATGGTCTGAACTGTTCGCTGCCGAACAGTATTCTGCAAACTTCCGCTGTGCACATTCGCAGCGAACAGCGAACATTTGGCGTGTTTGACCCGCCCCCTGTACATCATCATTGAGCTTAACTTTGACCCCTTACCTCACAGTCAGCAGACACATGGCAGCCAATCAGCTAGCACCCCCACCCCCAGAGGCGTATCTAAAGGGGTGCAGGCATGGCTTGTGCCACGGGCGCCACAGCCACATGGGCGCTATGCTTGCCCCTGTGCTGCGCAGCCATACCTGCCCCCATGCCGCCCTGTCACTCAGACCTCAGATCAGAATAATGCTGTTATCTGGGGGACATGGCTACTTAACTTATGCATGTAGGGCACACTTTGCTTAGTGTTAGAAAACAGGATAGTGAGTGAATAAGAGCTATCTCCAAAAAAGTAACCTCAACAATATCCTGAGCCAAAACACACAAGCAACCATAACACAAGTACGCCATAAAGGATGCTATTTTTAGAGGGTAAGGGTGATCTAACTCGGGGGTGGGGTCTTGGGGAGCGCAATTTCAGTGTTTGCCATAGGCGCTATATTACCCAGATACGCCCCTGCCCACCCCCCTATCAAAAAGCAGTTACGGTGGCCATATTGGATTTTTTTTCTCTGCTGGCTGATGACTGTTAGTGAGAGCAGGGTCAGACTTGCTGCAGATAGGTAGGGAAAGCATTAGTTAGGCCTGTGTTCTTGTTCCTCACTAACTGTGAAAGCACCCCAAACAGCCCTTTTGAGGGTTAGCACTTCAGGCTCCTGTGTTTTTTTTTGTGTGACACCCCACTGCCCACTGACACCCAGAGCTATGTGCACACTACTGCTGTTGCCTCATTAAGTTGCAGGCACAGAACCACTCCAGTGCATTATTATTTCACTGTAGTACTGATAGTACTATTGCATTTCTCTGTATGAGACACTCCACAGCCCACTGACACCCAGAGCTGTGCACAATGTGATTTTCTGCCCTTTAGGGCTTAAAACCCGTCTTTGCGTCCCCTTGAGACAACTTTTCCATCACTTTTGTGGCCAGAAACAGTCTTTGTAGGTTTTAAAATTTGCCTGCCTATTGAAGTATATGGCAGTGCCGCTTTCTCTCATTTGGAACAGTTGATTTTACTTTGGGCTTAGAGCATTCCGGTGTGGCTATATATACAGGTCTTGTGCACTAGTCCTCCATACAAGATATCTTTTTTTTTGCATCCTGCGTTTCTCTTTAATTCAGAGACACCGAAATAAAAATTGCGCTTTTGGCAGGTGGCCTTCTCAATTCCCAGCAAGGTACGGGGGTGCACAGATTCACGTTGCTAAAACGAGAGCCGAATTTTCTCGAGAGAGACAATAGCGTTGTGTTCTCGGCAAGCATCAATATTTTGATAAGATTTGACTGTTTTGTTGCCTGATGCCGGCTAAACCTAACCGTTGGGATTAACTGCCTCAATGTGGCACGCTGAGAATAAAGGCAATTCAGGCGAGCCGCGCACCTACGGGCGTTGCCTAGCAACTGGACACAACAGCGGAAGTTTATTTCCATTCAGAACGTCTAGGTCAATGACAAGAACAAATAAATCTTCCCGACCGATGCGGAACGTTCTCGCTGACGAAGACGAGGTCGTATTAGAGGTTACGGTACTTCGCAGTAAGACAGGTGTCACGCTCCCGGACTGTTCAACTGCAAATACAGCAATTTGAGATCTTTCGCTTCCTGTTAACAGTTACTTGGTTTGTTTAATCTGACAGTGGCAGCAGTTTTGTGATAATCAATATGCTCTTACCCCTTAAAGGATATCTTAGCGCAACATAAAATTTAAAATGGGTGGAGCAGGCATGTTTAGTGGGCTCTCCTCATACCCACCGCTCCCCCCATTCTCCTCCGTCCCCCTCTGGTACAGACTACTGACCCCCCGAACTTACTTCCTGGTTGCGGCAGACTGCGTAGGCGCTGCCTAGCAACGGGCATTGGTCACGTGTCTGTGGCCAGGAGCGCTCTGTGCATTCACAGTAGTTGTGACATGACAACTACATAGTGCACCTGCGCAGTAGAGTTGGGCCGAACGGTTCGCCTGCGAACGGTTCCATGCGAACTTCAGTGGTTCGCGTTCGCGTCCCGCAGGCGAACCTTTGCGGAAGTTCGGTTCGCCCCATAATGCACATGGAGGGTCAACTTTGACCCTCTACATCACAGTCAGCAGGCCCAGTGTAGCCAATTAGGCTACACTAGCCCCTGGAGCCCCACCCCCCCTTATATAAGGCAGGCAGCGGCGGCCATTACGGCCACTCGTGTGCCTGCATTAGTCAGAGTAGGGCGAGCTGCTGCAGACTGTCTCTCAGGGAAAGATTAGTTAGGCTTAGCTTGTTCCTGTCTGGCTGCATACCTGTTCTGTGAACCCACCACTGCATACCTGTGCTGTAATCCCACCACTGCATACCTGTGCTGTGAACCCACCACTGCATACCTGTTCTGTTCAGTGGACCCGCCACTGTATACCTGTTCATTGAACCCACCACTGCATACCTGTGCTGTGAACCCACCACTGCATACCTGTGCTGTGAACCCACCACTGCATACCTGTGCTGTGAACCCACCACTGCATACCTGTTCTGTTCAGTGGACCCGCCACTGCATACCTGTTCTGTTTAGTGAACCGCCACTGTATACCTGTTCTGTTTAGTGAACCCGCCACTGCATACCTGTTCTGTTCAGTGGACCCACCGCATCAGTGCGCATACCTGTTCTGTTTAGTGAACCCGCCACTGCATACCTGTTCTGTTCAGTGAACCCACCGCATCAGTGCGCATACCTGTGCAGTTAAGTGAACCCGCCACTGCATACCTGTTCTGTTCAGTGGACCCGCCACTGCATACCTGTTCTGTTTAGTGAACCGCCACTGTATACCTGTTCTGTTTAGTGAACCCGCCACTGCATACCTGTTCTGTTCAGTGAACCCACCGCATCAGTGCGCATACCTGTGCAGTTAAGTGAACCCGCCACTGCATACCTGTTCTGTTCAGTGGACCGGCCACTGCATACCTGTTATGTTTAGTGAACCGCCACTGTATACCTGTTCTGTTTAGTGAACCCGCCACTGCATACCTGTTCTGTTCAGTGAACCCACCGCATCAGTGCGCATACCTGTGCAGTTAAGTGAACCCGCCACTGCATACCTGTTCTGTTCAGTGAACCCACCGCATCAGTGCGCATACCTGTGCAGTTAAGTGAACCCGCCACTGCATACCTGTTCTGTTCAGTGGACCCGCCACTGCATACCTGTTCTGTTTAGTGAACCGCCACTGTATACCTGTTCTGTTTAGTGAACCCGCCACTGCATACCTGTTCTGTTCAGTGAACCCACCGCATCAGTGCGCATACCTGTGCAGTTAAGTGAACCCGCCACTGCATACCTGTTCTGTTCAGTGGACCCGCCACTGCATACCTGTTCTGTTAAGTGAACCGCCACTGTATACCTGTTCTGTTTAGTGAACCCGCCACTGCATACCTGTTCTGTTCAGTGAACCCACCGCATCAGTGCGCATACCTGTGCAGTTGTTCTGTTTAGTGAACCCGCCACTGCATACCTGTTCTGTTCAGTGAACCCACCGCATCAGTGCGCATACCTGTTCTGTTTGGTGAACCCGCCACTGCATACCTGTTCTGTTCAGTGAACCCACCGCATCAGTGCGCATACCTGTGCAGTTAAGTGAACCCGCCACTGCATACCTGTTCTGTTCAGTGGACCCGCCACTGCATACCTGTTCTGTTTAGTGAACCGCCACTGTATACCTGTTCTGTTTAGTGAACCCGCCACTGCATACCTGTTCTGTTCAGTGAACCCACCGCATCAGTGCGCATACCTGTGCAGTTGTTCTGTTTAGTGAACCCGCCACTGCATACCTGTTCTGTTCAGTGAACCCACCGCATCAGTGCGCATACCTGTTCTGTTTAGTGAACCCGCCACTGCATACCTGTTCTGTTCAGTGAACCCACCGCATCAGTGCGCATACCTGTGCAGTTAAGTGAACCCGCCACTGCATACCTGTTCTGTTCAGTGGACCCGCCACTGCATACCTGTTCTGTTTAGTGAACCGCCACTGTATACCTGTTCTGTTTAGTGAACCCGCCACTGCATACCTGTTCTGTTCAGTGAACCCACCGCATCAGTGCGCATACCTGTGCAGTTAAGTGAACCCGCCACTGCATACCTGTTCTGTTCAGTGGACCCGCCACTGCATACCTGTTCTGTTTAGTGAACCGCCACTGTATACCTGTTCTGTTTAGTGAACCCGCCACTGCATACCTGTTCTGTTCAGTGAACCCACCGCATCAGTGCGCATACCTGTGCAGTTAAGTGAACCCGCCACTGCATACCTGTTCTGTTCAGTGAACCCACCGCATCAGTGCGCATACCTGTGCAGTTAAGTGAACCCGCCACTGCATACCTGTTCTGTTCAGTGGACCCGCCACTGCATACCTGTTCTGTTTAGTGAACCGCCACTGTATACCTGTTCTGTTTAGTGAACCCGCCACTGCATACCTGTTCTGTTCAGTGGACCCGCCACTGCATACCTGTTCTGTGAACCCGCCACTGTATACCTGTTCTGTTCAGTGAACCCACTGCATCAGTGCGCATACCTGTGCAGTTAAGTGAACCCACCTACCTACGTGAGTGCACGCAGTGTGATATACCACTCCGTGCATACCCGATATGGACAAAACAGGTAGAGGAAGAGGTAGTGGCAGAGCCAGAGGAAGGCCACCCGGCAGGTCTGCGCGAGGTCGTGTAAATGTAAATTCGTGTGGACCTGGCCCACAGTACAGTGCTCGGAAGAAGGCACGTCCCATCACCTCCCAAGATTGTCAGGACGTGGTTGAGTATTTAGCGACACAGAACACCTCATCTTGCTCAGCCACCAGTGCTACTACTAGCACCACTTCCGCTGCATTTGACACTTCGCAAGAATTATTTAGTGGTGAAATCACTGATGCACAGCCATTGTTGTTACAGCCAGATGAATTTTCACCAGCTCATATGTCTGAGTTACGCGGCAACATTATGGATGTAACGTGTAAGGAGGATGAAGGACCTACTGATGTTGGTGCATGTTTGGATTTGTCTGAGGCAAGCGAAGCTGGGCAGGATGATTACGATGATGACGATGATAGGGATCCTCTGTATGTACCCAATAGAGGAGATGAAGAGGGGGACAGTTCAGAGGGGGAGTCAGAGAGTAGGAGGAGGAGAGAAGTTGCTGAAAGAAGCTGGGGCAGCTCTTCGTCAGAAACAGCTGGTGGCAGTGTCCGGCACCATGTATTGCCACCTATGTACAGCCAGCCAACTTGCCCTTCAGCATCAGCTGCTGAGGTCCCCATAGTGCCCACATCCCAGGGTGGCTCAGCGGTGTGGAAATTTTTTAATGTGTGTGCCTCAGATCGGACCAAAGCCATCTGTTCGCTCTGCCAACAAAAATTGAGCCGTGGAAAGGCCAACACTCACGTAGGGACAAGTGCCTTACGAAGGCACCTGGAGAAAAGGCACAAACAGCAATGGGATGGCCACCTGAGCAAAAGCAGCAGCAGCACACAAAAGCAAAGCCACCCTCCTTCTCCTCTTCCTCCTCCATCAGGTGCATTATCTGCTTCTGCCGCTTTCTCCCTTCCACCTTCACAGGCACCCTCCTCCACTCCGCCTCTGCCCTTGAGCGGTTCCTGCTCCTCTGCCCACAGCAGCAGTCAGGTGTCCGTGAAGGAAATGTTTGAGCGGAAGAAGCCAATTTCGGCCAGTCACCCCCTTGCCCGGCGTCTGACAGCTGGCGTGGCGGAACTGTTAGCTCGGCAGCTGTTACCATACCGGCTGGTGGACTCTGAGGCCTTCCGTAAATTTGTGGCCATCGGAACACCGCAGTGGAAGATGCCAGGCCGCACTTATTTTTCGAGAAAGGCCATACCCCAACTGCACCGTGAAGTTGAGAGGCAAGTGGTGTCATCTCTTGCGAAGAGCGTTGGGTCAAGGGTACACCTGACCACGGATGCCTGGTCTGCCAAGCACGGGCAGGGCCGCTACATTACCTACACAGCCCATTGGGTGAACCTGGTGGTGAACGATGGCAAGCAGGGCGCAGCGGACCAAATTGTGACACCTCCACGGCTTGCAGGCAGGCCTCCTGCCACCTCCTCTCCTCCTGCTACATGCTCTTCGCTGTCCTCCTCCTCCTTGGCTGAGTGGCAGTTCTCCTCTCCAGCTACACAGCCCCAGCTCCGCAGGGCCTATGCTGCATGCCAGGTACGACGGTGTCACGCCATCTTAGACATGGCTTGTCTCAAAGCGGAGAGTCACACTGGAGCAGCTCTCCTGGCTGCTCTTAAGAAACAGGTGGATGAGTGGCTGACCCCGCACCACCTGGAGATAGGCAACGTGGTGTGCGACAACGGCAGCAATCTGCTTGCCGCTTTGCATATGGGGAAGCTGACACACATACCCTGCATGGCACATGTCATGAATCTAGTGGTTCAAAGATTTGTGGCAAAGTACCCTGGCTTAGCGAATGTCCTGAAGCAGGCCAGGAAGTTCTGTGGGCATTTGAGGCAGTCTTACACAGCCATGGCACGCTTTGCGGAAATTCAGCGCAAAAACAACATGCCGGTGAGACGCCTCATTTGCGATAGCCCGACTCGCTGGAACTCGACCCTGCTCATGTTCTCCCGCCTGCTAGAACAGAAGAAAGCCGTGACCCACTACCTCTACAACTACAGTAGAATGAAACAGTCTGGGAAGATGGGGATGTTCTGGCCCGACAACTGGACACTGATGGAGAATGCATGCAGGCTCATGCGGCCGTTTGAGGAGGTGACCAACCTGGTGAGCCGCAGTGAGGGCACCATCAGCGACTTAATTCCCTACGCTTACTTCTTGGAGCGTGCTGTGCGTAGAGTGGCGGATGAAGCTGTGAATGAGCGTGACCAGGAACCGTTACGGCAGGAACAGGCATGGGACCAATTTTCATCAGACCCAGCTGTTTCCTCAACACCTGCGGCAGCACAGAGGGGGGAGGAGGAGGAAGAAGAGAAGTCGTGTGCAGAAGACGAATCAGACTCAGAGGATGATGAGCAAGGTGTTTCTTTGGGGGAGGAGGAGGAGGAGGAGGAGAGGACAGCGGCAGGAGAACAACCTCAGCAGGCATCGCAAGGGGCTTGTGCTGCTCAACCTTCCCGTGGTATTGTTCGCGGCTGGGGGGAGGAGGTTGACTTAACTGACGTCACTGAGGAAGAGCAAGAGGAGATGGAGGGTACTGGATCCGACTTTGTGCAGATGTCGTCTTTTATGCTGTCCTGCCTGTTGAGGGACCCCCGTATAAAAAACCTCAAGGGGAATGAGCTGTACTGGGTGGCCACACTACTAGACCCTCGGTACAGGCACAAAGTGGCGGACCTGTTACCAACTCACCGGAAGGTGGAAAGGATGCAGCACATGCAGAACCAGCTGTCAACTATGCTTTACAATGCCTTTAAGGGTGATGTGACGGCACAACGCCAGCAAGGTACCACTGCCACTAATCCTCCTCCCGTGTCCACGCAGTCAAAGACAGGACGCTCCAGCGATCTCATGGTGATGTCGGACATGCGGACGTTCTTTAGTCCAACGCCTCGCCGTAGCCCTTCCGGATCCACCCTCCACCAACGCCTGGAACGGCAGGTAGCCGACTACCTGGCCTTAAGTGTGGATGTAGACACTGCTGTGAACAGCGATGAGGAACCCTTGAACTACTGGGTGCGCAGGCTTGACCTGTGGCCAGAGCTGTCCCAATTTGCCATCCAACTTCTCTCCTGCCCTGCCGCAAGCGTCCTCTCAGAAAGGACCTTCAGCGCAGCTGGAGGCATTGTCACAGAGAAGAGAAGTCGCCTAAGTCACAAAAGTGTTAAGTACCTCACCTTTATCAAAATGAATGAGGCATGGATCCCGGAGGGCTGCTGCCCGCCCCAAGACTAAGTCAGTCCCCGCACATACAGCATCTCTGCCTGCACGCCGTGTGACTGGCTGCCTGGCCTGCCCCAAGAAGACTAAGTCGCTCCCAGTCCCTCCACACAGCATGTCTGCCTGCAGGCCGCTTGACTACCTTCTCCGCCACCACCAACAGGGTCCGGGACTCCAGGCGGATTGCTGAATTTTTTAGGCCGCTGCTAGCAGCGGCCGCTGTAATAATTTTTCGGGTGCGTGTACATGACTGCCTAATTTTTCTGGCTGCACTGCGGGCAGCTGCAACAACAAAAGAAAATGCATGTACATGCGCCCATTCCCCTTCGTGATCATTACCTTGCCGTGGTGAAGGGGCTTGCGTATCACAATGGAGCAATGACCGGCGCCTAGATGAGTGTCTCGGGGGGCACACCCACGATAATAAGGTCGTTGCCTCATTGTGGTCAGACCAAATTTGATCAGCTGGACAGTCACTGTTCTGTCATTCAGCTACATCAGCCAGGTGACCATATGGGCTGTAAAGCCACCAAAACCTGCACCCTCGCCATGGTGCGCACCAGTAAAGCACGGCCGTCACTACACAAACAGCTGTTTGCGGTGCGTTACACGGTGAGTTTGGTGTGTCAGTGTGAAGCAGTACCTTAATTACACTACCTGATTGATGTATACACATGCAAGATGTTTGAAAGCACTTTAGGCCTGTCATTTAGCATTCAATGTGATTTCTGCCCTTAAAACGCTGCTGTGCGTCAAATCCAGATTTTTCCCGGGGACTTTTGGCGTGTATCCCACTCCGCCATGCCCCCCTCCAGGTGTTAGACCCCTTGAAACATCTTTTCCATCACTTTTGTGGCCAGCATAATTATTTTTTTTTTTCAAAGTTCGCATCCCCATTGAAGTCTATTGCGGTTCGCGAACTTTAACGCGAACCGAACCTTTCGCGAAAGTTCGCGAACCCGGTTCGCGAACCGAAAATCGGAGGTTCGGCCCAACTCTACTGCGCAGAACGCGCACAGCCTCGCCAACAAGAACGCGCGTCGTTTGCACATCAGGAAGTAAGTTTGGTGGGTTTGTAGGCTGTACCGGAGAGGGACAAAGGAAAATGCAGGGAGCGGTGGGCATGAGGAGAGCCCACTAAACATGCCTGCTCCACCCGTCTTAATTTTATGTTGCGCTAAGGTATCCTTTAAAGGACCACACAACACACAAATAAATAAGAAGTACGTTTCTTCCAGACTAAAATTAGTTATAAATTGTTTTTCTCCTATGTTGCTGTCACGTACAGTAAGTAATAAAACTCTGACAAATATGACAGGTTTTGAATCAGTCAATCTCCTCATGGGGGAGTTTTACATATTTCCTTTTATTCTTTACAAAAGCACTCCCTGAAAAGGATGTGTACAAAGATGCAAGCCACACCCCTACCGGTTTGCATATTATTCTGGCAATAGGGGAAACAGTAAATTCGGGCGCCTGAGGCAAGTGGACAAAAAGGGCGCCGCCATTCACTCCCATAATAAATATCGTTTAATGGACAACAGGAAATAAGGGCGCCGGAGAAAAATAACGTTTTACAAGCGGCGGCCGGAGACTTTTACTGTTTTATAACTGCTTCTCATGATTACACATTATTGAATGATTTATAATTTTTTAAACATTATTTTTAAACGAAAAACAGTACAATCTTTTTTAAAACATTATTTTCAACCGAAAAACAGCACAATATGCTTATCACAGGGGGGTCTTAGGTTTAGGCACCACCAGGGGGGTCTTAAGTTTAGGCACCACCAGGGGGGTCTTAGGGTTAGGCACCACCAGGGGGGTCTTAGGTTTAGGCACCAACAGGGGGGGGTCTTAGGTTTAGGCACCAACAGGGGGGTCTTAGGTTTAGGCACCACCAGGGGGTCTTAGGGTTAGGCACCACCTGGGGGGTCTTAGGGTTAGGCACCACCAGGGGGGTCTTAGGTTAAGGCACCACCAGGGGGGTCTTAGGTTTAGGCACCACCAGGGGGGTCTTAGGGTTAGGCACCACCTGAGGGGTCTTAGGGTTAGGCACCACCAGGGGGGTCTTAGGTTTAGGCACCACCAGGGGGGTCTAGGGGTTAGGGGTAGGTACAGGGAGGGTTCTGTATGAGAGTAGGGTTAGGTATAGCTTTAGTAAAATTCTTATTAATCTTTTATAAAACGTTATTATACATTATACAACTGACATATAGTAAGTGCTTTTGAAAATAAAGAAAACCCTGAGAATCCCTTATGATGACATGGGCTAGTCCAAAACCTGTCAGATTTTTATGACCTACTGTAAGTGACATCAACATAGGAGAAAATTAATTTACAGCTCGTTTTACTCTGCAAGAAATGTATTTCTTATTTGTATGCGTTACCTTTTACACATTTTCACAATGTTGGTCCTTTAAACAGCTATGCAGGTGTTGTACGCTTGCTTGATTAATATATGTAGGGCAATGCCTGCTGTGCTGGGGATAACCAGCAGGGGGGTGAGTGGAATTGCATATGGCTCCAGGTCTCCTCCCACTGATTGCGGTGGCTTTGGGACTCAGGACTCCTGCTGATCAGATTTCTGTGACAGCAGCTGTATGCATCTTTTGGGAGGAATGGCAGAAATGGATTAAGATGAAATGGGGCCTTAGGCAATATGGCAGTATTTGTCCACCGCTGATGGACACCTGGCTTTTTAAAGAGACTCTGTAACAAAATTTTCAGCCTTATTTCTTCTATCCTAAAAGTTCCTATACCTGTTCTAATGTGGTCTGTCTTATTGCAGCCTTTCCTAGTTGCACAGTGGCTGTATTATCTCTGTTATATAATCTAATCTTCTTTCCTCTGTCGGCTTTGTCGGGCTCAGGCACTCAGGCAGGAATGTGCTGCTCTGCTTGTGATAGGATAGAAGCTATACACTCCCTCTCCACGCCCCCTGCAGGCTCTGTGTGAGTCACAGACTGAGCTCCTCTCAGCCTATCACAAGCTGGTAAGCAGCCATGTCTTTTGTTTGTAAACACTGCCTAAAACTGGCAATTACAAGCCAGGATCACAGCAGGGAGTGGCAGAAACAGCACAGAGGGGCCCAGGAGAACATAATGAATAGAATGGTATGCTTTTTATTGTAAGAATTTTACAATTCTCTTTAAAAAAGATTTGGTGGGGCCGAGCGTTCGCCGGGCCCCTTGACTCTTTCCAGGCCCTGGGCAACTGGCTAGGTTGGCCTTGTGAATGATCCGGCTCTGGCACATCTGGTGAAAATAAGGCATCTGCGATTACTTGTGGTTACTGTTTGCGAACTGATGATTACCCTTGGAAGCCCTTGGCCACTGTCCCTCTAATATTTTATGTTGCCCCTCCCCAGTGCCCGTGCAGTTATACTTTACCTGTCTGCCGTCTGCGCTGAGTGTCCTCATTGTACGTCCGTATTTGCCCCCATTTCCCCCTACTGAGGTAAATATTAAAATGTAAGCCTTTTCTTCCTCGCTGGTTTGCTTAAAGTGAACCTCCAGACTAAAAATTGACTCAGCAGCACTGAAAAGGCCTGGTGTTTCTTTAACAGTTTCACAGCATCAGAACTTTGTTTCTCTTATACAAGCCTCATTTTTAGTTGCACAGAAGAAAACTGCCCGGGCAGTTTTCCCCTTATGCTGTGCAAAGCATGATGGGATTTCTGATGTTGTTGTTCTCTTTCTGCTGTTTTGGTGCAATTTTTTTTTTTACATTTTGAATTTGACATTTGAAGCTTAGTGTGTGCAGCTGGGAGGGTTATTAGGACACAGGACAATTAGAACTGTGTCTCATGCATGCTCCCTGTCACCTCCTTTCAACCAAAGAGATGGCTGCCCCCATGACAATGATGGCAGCCCCCATGAAATCACAAACGTTTGCCTATTCTTTTAAAACCGGGTGGGTAAAAGATTATATTACCTATCTATTCTAATTAACATAACTAATGTAACTTAATAACAGTATGTTTGTTTAGGCTGAAGTTCCCCTTTAACAGTAATAATTTTTTAAAGGGGGATTGTCAGCCATAAAATCAAATTCCATTTACCCACTGCTCTATGTTTATTATGTAGTCTACAAACTGACCCTGCACTGCAAGCACTCCAATATAATCATAAATGTTTCTGCTGTATTGAATCTTATCTCAGTAAGCCTGGCTCTATTTGGTACATTGCTGAGGAGAGCTTGTTCCCTCCCCTCCCACATTCCTGCTCCTCACTGACTGGCTGAGGGCAGTTCAGTGGGACACAAGGCTGAGAAAAGGAAAAGCACCTCAGCCCTCTGCAGAAGCTGCTGAAATATAATCTATGCTGTGCTCACATGTGTTAACAAAGCAAGCTAGATATGACAGTGCAGTTTCTTGGAGAAAAAAAAAGAGTAAGGGAGGAAATGACATCAGGATTGGCTTCATTTACAGGCCGTAAAGATGGAAAATGCCTGTGTCACGGTCAGCTTATGGCAGGCTTGGCTGCCGGTACTTACGGATGTCCGCGGGTCCTGGGGTATGCCATCGGGCTCCTGGAAACAGGGCCTGGTGGTGTGCACCTGCGTGTGTTGTTGCGTGCGCGCCTGGCCTCTGCACCGGAAGTTGTGGTGGCGGGTGTGTTCGGGCACGCACGCTAAAGGATTACGCATGTACATGTATTTCCGCTTGGAAGTACGCATGCGCGGGCATATGCGTACGTCATTGCGTATTACGTAATTAGCACCAAACGGCCTATTTAAGCCTGCTGAGATCAGTGCTCGGTGCTGTAGTCTTGCAGCAAGTTCCCTGTTTCTCCTGTGACGTGACTTATTGTCTGCCTGCCTGATTTGTCTTGTTCCGATGCTGACCTTGGCTCGTCTGACTACCCGCTTTGTTACCGACCCTGGCTTTGTACGACTACCCGCTTTGTTGCCGACCCCGGTCCGTCTGAGTACCCGACTTGTTGCCGAATCTCTGCCCGTCCGAGAACCCGTCCTGCTGCTCGAATCCTGCTGCTCATCCAATCACCTGTCTACCGGATTGTTCCAGATTCAAGTTCCTGCTGGTTGGTCAAGTCCCTGCACTACCAGACTTGACCCGCGGGGGCGCTTCAGAGCCACGCCCTTGGTCCTGCTAGCGCTCCTGCCCTTTGTCAACTGCTTGCCGCTGTACCCATTCCAGGGCCTCCAGTTGATAACCCGCAAGAGTTGCTGTCCTCGGCACATCGGTCTCCTTCAGAAGAGGTACGTTACAAAAGACTACAGCCATAGAATGGAGACCGCCGAGGCAGCAAGTATCCTGAGTACCTTATGCAAGCAGGTCTCAGCCCTGACCGAAGCAATTAAGGAGCTCCAGTCCAGTCATATCCAGTTAGAAGGCCGGGTGAATACCATCGCCAACGTAGCCCCTCAAACACCTCCTCCAACGCCAGCAGTGTCTGTTAATCCGGCACCTGTTGAGAGGGTTCCTGCTATGCCGTATCTTCCCGAACCCCGGGTGCCTGTACCAGAACGATTTAATGGAGATCGTACCAAGTTTCAAGCATTCAAGCATGCCTGCGAATTATTTTTTCTGTTACAACCTCGCACCTTTACGGATGAAGCAACCAAAGTAGGATTCGTGATTTCTCTTCTTCAAGGGGAACCTCAGACCTGGGCTCATCAACTTATGGACCGTATGGGCCTTTCTGATTACATCAGGGATGAGTTGGCCCGTACTGGACTTCCTGCTACTTTAGATGAGTTAATATTATTAGCCATCCAGATTGACCGCCGTCATAGAGAAAGGCAGATGGAAAAGGGGGGAATCAGCACTGGCCGATCTCTATTTCCTACCATTCCTCCTACTCCAGTACTGACCCAGCAACCTGTAGAGGATCAGCCCGAACCCATGCAATTAGGTGTGATTCGTCCGGCCTTAACTAGTGAAGAGAGGAATAGACGACGTCAACATAACCTATGCTTCTACTGTGGAGCTTCTGGTCACTTCATAGGAGTCTGCCCTACTCGTCCATCTGGTAAGAAGGGTTCTATTGAGACTCGACCGCTAGACTCCATCAAAATATCTCCTAACCATTTTTCTGTCCCTGTTTATTTTCAGCTACCCGGAAGAACCGTTAAGACCTCTGCCATAATTGACTCTGGGGCCTGTAGTTGCTTTATGGACATTTCCTACGCTACCACTCATCAAATCCCAACTCAGAATCGTGGGGAACCTCTCTTAATTCATCTGGCTGATGGAACCTCAATTAGCTCTGGACCTGTTACACTGGAAACTCAGCCAATCAGTACTTCCATCTGCAATAACCACCAGGAATTCCTCAAGATGGACTTAGTCTCTTCTCCTCTTTACCCAGTAATATTGGGGTTGCCCTGGTTACGAGCCCATAACCCCACTATTGACTGGTCATTAGGACTCATTTCCTTTGACTCCGTCTACTGTAACAACTGCTGCACCCTATCTAGTTCCGCATCGTCTGGACCGCTACTTTGTTCATCTGCCTTACAGGAAATTATTCCGAAACAATACCATGCATTTCTAGATGTATTTGATAAAAAGGGAGCTGACCAGTTACCACCTCATCGGCCTTACGACTGTCCGATTGATTTACAAACGGGGGCGAAGATTCCTTTTGGACGCATGTTTCCTTTATCTGATCCTGAGCAGGAAGTTTTGAAACAATATATAGAAGACAATCTGAAGAAGGGATTTATCCGCCCTTCCTCTTCCCCTGCAGGAGCAGGCATCTTCTTTGTGGAAAAGAAAGATAAAACGTTGAGACCCTGCATTGATTATCGTGAACTAAACAAAATCACCATCAAGAATAGGTATCCTTTGCCCTTGGTACCAGAACTTTTCCAGAAACTACGCGAGGCAAAGATCTTTACTAAACTTGACCTTAGGGGAGCCTATAATTTAATTCGAATCCGAGATGGGGATGAATGGAAAACCGCTTTTAGATCCCGCTACGGCCATTTTGAATACCTTGTGATGCCATTTGGACTTTGTAACGCTCCTGCGACTTTTCAATACTTTATTAATGACGTGCTCAGAGAATTTATTGATCAGTTCATCATTGTCTACTTAGATGATATCCTGGTATTCTCCTCTTCATTGGAAATTCATCGGGGACAAGTCTGTCAGGTTCTCTCGCAATTAAGAATTCACCAACTTTACGTCAAAGCTGAAAAATGCGAGTTTGAAAAACAGTCTATCCAGTTTCTTGGTCTCATCATTTCAGCAAACGGCTTCTCCATGGATCCTCAAAAGATCTCGTCCATTCTTAATTGGCCACCTCCTACTAACAAGAAGGCAATTCAAAGATTTATTGGATTTGCAAACTTTTACAGGAGGTTTATTAAGAACTTTTCTGCTATTATCCTGCCAATCACTCAACTTACTCGTAAACAGGTTCATTTCTGCTGGTCTCCTGAGGCCCAGTTGGCTTTTGATAGATTAAAAGAACTCTTCACTACCGCTCCGATCTTAAAACATCCTGATCCCAAATTACCGTATTTCTTGGAGGTTGATGCATCAGATTCTGCAGTGGGGGCAGTTTTATCTCAAAGACATGGCTTAAAGTCTCTTCTTCATCCAGTGGCTTTTTTCTCAAGGAAACTCTCTGATGCTGAAAGAAATTATGATGTGGGAGATAAAGAACTTCTGGCAATCAAAGTGGCTTTGGAGGAGTGGAGATATTTGCTTGAGGGCGCTACACATGATATTCTTATTTTTACTGATCATAGGAACTTAGAGTACCTCAAATCAGCTAAGAGGCTAAACCCTAGGCAAGCCAGGTGGGCACTTTTTTTTTCAAGGTTTTCCTTCCACATTACCTATCGACCCGGATCAAAGAATATTAAGCCTGATGCTTTATCTCGTATGTTCCCGGAGGATGAAAATATGCACTCTCCACCTGATACAATCCTGTCCAGTCATAACTTTTTACTGATTCAACCGGAACTAATTAAACAGATTCGTCAGTCAACTGTTACACTTCCTGACAAATATCGTTCTGAGATGACACAGGAGGAGGGTCTTTGGCTTTTCAGGAATAAAATTTTTGTTCCAGAGGAATTCCGGCCCATGGTTCTCAAACTATGCCATGATCTTCCACTAGCTGGTCACTTTGGAAGTTTCAAAACAAAGGATCTTGTCCAGAGGAACTTTTGGTGGCCTGGTCTCGCTAAAGACTGCAAGAGGTATGTGAATTCCTGTCAAGTTTGTAGTCGTTGCAAGGGGTCAAGACTTAAGCCTTGGGGTTTGTTGGACCCATTACCTGTCCCGTCTAGACCTTGGCTCTCTATATCTATAGATTTTATCGTTGAACTACCCACTTCTGAGGTTTATGACACAATCTTTGTAGTAGTGGATCGGCTATCAAAAATGGCTCATTTTGTGGCTATGCAGGGGACACCTTCAGCTAAGTCCACTGCCTCAGCCTTTGTAAGGGAAATCATCAGGCTCCATGGAATCCCAGATGACATCGTATCTGACAGGGGCTCTCAATTTACATCCAAGTTTTGGAAAGCTTTATGTAACATTCTCAAGATTCAGCTTAATTATTCCTCTGCATACCATCCTCAATCCAATGGCCAGACGGAACGAACCAATCAGACATTGGAACAATACCTAAGATGCTTTGTCTCCTTTTCACAGGATGATTGGTACCCACTACTTCCGTTAGCAGAATTTTCCTACAATAATTCTATTCACTCATCAACTCAACAATCTCCCTTCTTTGCAAACTATGGTTATCATCCATCATTTCTGCCTAGTTTTATTGGTCAGTCTTCAGTTCCTGCTGCACAAGAGATGGTCACTTTCTGGTCCACCAACAATAAATTTCTTCAGGACAACATGGCTCGTGCTCAGGTTGCTTTCAAGAAATACGCCGATTGTCATAAAAGAGGGGACCTGGAATTTAAGGAAGGAGAACTGGTTTGGCTTTCCACTGAGAATATTAAATTGGCTTGCCCTTCTCGGAAATTGGGTCCTAAGTTTATGGGTCGTTTCCCTGTCAAGAGAAGAATTGGGCGTGTAGCCTATGAATTAGTACTTCCAAGTACATTTAAAGTGCATCCTGTGTTTCACGCATCATTACTCAAACCTGTATCAACTGAACCATTCCCTAATCAATTACAGGATCCTGTGCCTCCTGTTATGGTGAATGGAGAGGAGGAATTCGAGGTCGAGGCAATCCTTGACTCCCGAAGACGAGGTAGAGCTCTTCAGTATCTGATCAAGTGGAAGGGGTATGGACCTGAGGAGAATTCCTGGCAATCGGAAAAGGATGTACATGCACCCAGGTTGGTCAGAGACTTTCATCACAGATTTCCGGGTAAGCCAGGTCCCAGAGGGCATCCGGAGGCTGCCCCTTAGGGGGGGGCATTGTCACGGTCAGCTTATGGCAGGCTTGGCTGCCGGTACTTACGGATGTCCGCGGGTCCTGGGGTATGCCATCGGGCTCCTGGAAACAGGGCCTGGTGGTGTGCACCTGCGTGTGTTGTTGCGTGCGCGCCTGGCCTCTGCACCGGAAGTTGTGGTGGCGGGTGTGTTCGGGCACGCACGCTAAAGGATTACGCGTGTACATGTATTTCCGCTTGGAAGTACGCATGCGCGGGCATATGCGTACGTCATTGCGTATTACGTAATTAGCACCAAACGGCCTATTTAAGCCTGCTGAGATCAGTGCTCGGTGCTGTAGTCTTGCAGCAAGTTCCCTGTTTCTCCTGTGACGTGACTTATTGTCTGCCTGCCTGATTTGTCTTGTTCCGATGCTGACCTTGGCTCGTCTGACTACCCGCTTTGTTACCGACCCTGGCTTTGTACGACTACCCGCTTTGTTGCCGACCCCGGTCCGTCTGAGTACCCGACTTGTTGCCGAATCTCTGCCCGTCCGAGAACCCGTCCTGCTGCTCGAATCCTGCTGCTCATCCAATCACCTGTCTACCGGATTGTTCCAGATTCAAGTTCCTGCTGGTTGGTCAAGTCCCTGCACTACCAGACTTGACCCGCGGGGGCGCTTCAGAGCCACGCCCTTGGTCCTGCTAGCGCTCCTGCCCTTTGTCAACTGCTTGCCGCTGTACCCATTCCAGGGCCTCCAGTTGATAACCCGCAAGAGTTGCTGTCCTCGGCACATCGGTCTCCTTCAGAAGAGGTACGTTACAGCCTGGAACAGTTTTCTCTTTATTTACTATATAACATTCACTGAAATCAAAACACAGAATAAGTATTTATATATTTAATATGTTTTTTTTCCAGGGATAGTATGGCTGTTCCTGCTTCTTTGAAGTGTTTTCATGCTTTAGCTTATAAAGTGGTCAATTATAAAATCATTTTAAAAACTTGTAAATTGACTTTAATAGCAACCAGTCCGATGTCAGGGGTGCATATAGTATCATTAGTAAAAGATGAATCTGATTGGTCGGTATGAGTTACGCGCACTGGCTGCACTTAGTCATTGCCCCCTCGCCTGGCTTCATTTAAGCCAAATGGTCTGAAAATTGCCATAATTTAGCACATTAGATAAAGGCTCCGCCTACAGCTTTATTTTTGTTTTGTACCATAGAGAGAGGACAAAGTGATTTATGGCGTCTGCACTCGTGCGGCTGTTTTAATTATTGAAAGGCCTAGAGTACGGCGCGCTTGATTTATGGGTCCTCTTTAAAGGGTTTTTAAGAGCGGTTCCGCTAGAGCAAATTTGTAACTCGCCATTTCGCAATTGAAAGGCCGGGCTTCATAACAAGTACATTAGGCTGGGTGAATTTTCACTCACTTACCAAATAAATTTGAAAATTCTTTAAAGGGGCACTATGGCCAAAAAAATGTAAAATTTAAAATATGTGCAAACATATAACAATTAGAAGTACATTTTTTAAAGAGTAAAATGAGCCAATAATTACTTTTCTCCTATGTTGCTGTCAATTACCAGTAGGTAGTAGAAATCTGACAGAAAATATTCCCTAAAAAGGATTTAAAGAGACTCTGTAACAACAAAAACCTCCCCTGGGGGGTACTCACCTCGGGTGGGGGAAGCCTCCGGATCCTAATGAGGCTTCCCACGCCGTCCTCTGTCCCACGGGGGTCTCGCTGCAGCCCTCCGAACAGCCGGCGACAGAGCCGACTGTAGCTTCAATATTTACCTTTGCTGGCTCCAGCGGGGGCGCTGTGGCGACTTTCGGCACGGAAATAGATGGAAATACCCGATCTCCGTCGGGTCCGCTCTACTGCGCAGGCGCCGGAAACTTGCGCCTGCGCAGTAGAGCAGACCCGACAGCGATCGGGTATTTCCGCCTACTTCGGCGCCGACAGCCATCAGAGCGCCTGCGCAGGAGCCAGGAAGGTAAATATTGCGTCACGGCTGTACGGAGGGCTACAGCGAGACCCTCGAGGGACGCAGGACGGCGTGGGAAGCCTCATTAGGATCCTGAGGCTTCCCCCACCCGAGGTGAGTACCCCCCAGGGGCCGTTTTGTCGTTACAGTTCCTCTTTAAACAATGATGTTGACCAGCCCTTCTGCTCACTACACCGTTTTTGGGCACTTGGAAAGAGCAACTGCCATTCACTAAGTGCTTTTGAAAATAAATAAATCCTTGAGAATCCCCTATGAAGAGATGGACTAGCCCAAAACCCGTCGCTTCTGTCAGATTTCTACTACCTACTGTAAGTGACAGCAACATAGGAGAAAAGTAATTTATGGCTCATTTTACTCTGGGAGAAGTGTACTTCTTATTTGTTTGTTTGCACATATTTTACATTTTACAATTTTTCACCATAGTGCCCCTTTAAGTTGCCTAATAACTTGCGGCAAGGAACTTGTCAAGGCCAATGAAATACACAAAATGGGAAGAGGTGCTCCAATATAATATGCGAAAGGTAAATGTGGGTAATGAAACAGTCTTACCTCAGATAGGAGGTTTAAAGATAATCATTTTATTGGACACATGGAAAAGACAATGCATTTCGCAGGACCTGCCCGCTTCCTCGGGTCTACAGTGCAGTGTCTTATGCAGCTGCACGCACGAACCGGGAGCCCCTGAAGAAATAAATGGCAGAGAAATTATTACAATTTTAATAATGGCTGTACATTTGCAAACAGATGCTTCCTTCAATTATGTTTTTTAGTCTTCTTGTTAAAGCTTTCTAAAACATATAGGAATCTTACATTATACTCAGTTGTTTGCAAGTTGAGCTGGGTTTTGTAATAAGAAAGCTTAGCACTATACATTTAGGGTATAAGCAAGATGTATCCTTTTTGTTTACTTTGTTAGAACAGCACCAGAAACACTGCCACAGAGTAGCTGAATGCCTAGAATGCATAACTGTAACATTGAACTGGATGGGAGCCTGACATAAGTAAGTTCCCACTGGCTATCGCTGTTGATCTGGACCAGTAAGAATCCTTCCTGAAAAACCTGATTGGGACTTCATAGATGGATTTGTTGCACTTTCGTCCAGTTAAATGTAGAGGCAGAATGGACGGGAATTTGAGTCTTCATGCACACCTGACTTTGGAAACATTTGGAACTTGAAATATATCTAACTGCCAGGGGTGGGGGTGGCGACTTGAGAGCTTGGGTGTTGCGTGGGGGGGTCTAGGTACTATTTCTATTTCTTTTTATCCTCTCTACTTTCTTCTTTTCCTTTGGAGTCTCTTCTCCTTACTGTTCCTTGTTGGTCTATTATTACTGGAGATAAAGTTAAGTCTGGTACTCATTTTGTGCCTTGCCTGACAAGGCCCATACACACGGGCTGACTGATGTTGCCCATCGGGGATCAGGATCTAATCCCTCTCTCAACATTGCTAAGCTGAACTATACAGACACGTGTCCGATGTACAGTTGCTGAAGCGTTCTGTTGCTTTGCGGGAAGGCAAAGGAACAAAACGGAGTGGGCACACATGACATAATGCGGCGGGCTGGGCAAGCGGCGCGGACAAAGCAATTGGCCGTTACTTGGCCAAGTTGATCCCCTAGGCGGATCGCTAGCCAAGCGGCAATCGTTCATTGGGGGCTGCTGTACACACGCCGGATTATTTGCTTAGGCGGTCGTTATCGGCTGCCTCAGTATTGCGTGTGTACGCAGCTTTACTGTTCTTTATCTGTGACGAGATGCTTAATTCCATTATAATGAGGCACTTGTTCTTTGTAGGACTATCATGCACGTGGTTTTCTTCTTTTGATAGGGAATGAGCCTGCGATATGTTGTGCTGTATTATGTTAACACTTTAATAAGCATTTTGAAGCAGAAACAGAAAAATATACCAGGTGGCCATACCTGGCTTCTTCAGCACCCCCCTTAATTCCATAGGCCCTCAGCTTTACCGCCATCCCCCTATCTTTCAGCTTTGCCCCCGTTCTTCCCTGAAGGGGGAATGCTCTATCCATTTGTTTGCCCCCTTTATATGCGCTCCCCCACAGCTAATGCTTACTTTCTGTGGCCATGGGGGCGTCCTGGCTAGGGATGGTCTAAAATGCCCATTTCCGTTTCGGTGGAAATTTCCGATTTCCACCAATTCCGGTTATTGTATCCGGGGATTTCCAATATCTGTTTTCCGATTTCTGAGGAGTCTTTTTGTGCATTCTTTGATTTGCCAAATACTTCCTAGTTGACTCTGTATTCTGTGATTGGTCCAATGCTTCCTGGTTCTGTGATTGGGCTAAAATTAGAGAGTTGCGGTAATGCAGAATTTCCACCGAAATCCGACTTCTGATTTTTTGGCCATTTTTTGCATTCTCTGATTGGCCAAATACTTCTGAGTTGACTTTGCATTCTCTGATTGCTCTCTGAGTTAAAGGGGAACTTCAGCCTAAACAAACATACTGTCATTAACCACTTTACCCCCAGCCGTACGGATTTCTCCGTCCCTTTTTCCATCCTTTTACCACCAGGGACGGAGAAATCCGTACTTCCCGCGCTCCCGCCGCTGTCCACGCTTCCGCTCGCTCATGCGCGCACTCCCGCTCACATGCACGCCCACACCCGCTCGCCTGGAGATCAATGAACTGGAAAAGCATTCCCGTTCGTTGATCTAAGCCCCGCAATGATCCGCTGCTTCTATGAGAAGCAGCGCGATCATTGTGAAAAAAAAAAATGTTCCTAGCCTCATAGCACTTCCTGCAAGCGTCCTTCCGGACGCTTGCAGGTCGCATAAACAAAATTTTACTGTGGCCATCTTGTGGCCAAATAGTAAAACTACACCCTAAAGCATTTTTCACATACAAATACATTAGTTTTACACAAAAAATTAACTCATTACCTCCCACACTCCCCAATTATTATTTTTTTTGCAATTAAAAAAAACACATAAATAGTTACCCTAGGGACTGAACTTTTTAAATATTTATGTCAAGGAGGTACAACACTGTTACTTTATAAACTATGGGCTTGTAATTAGGGATGGACGCAAAACTGAAAAAAATGCACCTTTATTTCCAAATAAAATATTGGCGCCAAACATTGTGATAGGGACATAATTTAAATGGTTTTATAACTGGGACAAATGGGCAAATACATTTCATGGGTTTTAATTACAGTAGCATGCATTATTTAAAAACTATAATTGCCGAAAACTGAAAAATAATGAATTTTTTCCCACATTTTTCCTATTTTCCCATTAAAACACATTTAGAATAAAATAATTCTTGGTATAATGCCCCACCTAAAGAAAGCCTAATTGGTGGCGAAAAAAACAAGATATAGTTCATTTCATTGGGATAAGTAATGATAAAGTTATAGACGACTGAATGGAAGGAGCGCTGAAAGGTGAAAATTGCTCTGGTGCTCAAGGGATAAAACCCCTCAGTGGTGAAGTGGTTAAGTTACATTAGTTATGTTAATTAAAATAGATAGGTAATATAATCTCTTTCCCACCCTGTTTTAAAAGAACATGCAAATGTTTGTGATTTCATGGGGGAAGCTATCTTTTTCATGGGGACAGCCATATTTTTGGTTGAAAGGAGGTGACAGGGAACATGAGACACAGTTCCAACTGTCCTGTGTCCTGATTACCCCTCCCAGTTGTGTGCACTAGGCTTCAAATCTCAAATTCAAAATAAAGAAAAAAACAAATTTGCACCAAAACAGCAGAAGGAGAACAACAACGTCAGAAATCCCATCATTCATTGCTCAGCATCAGGGGGAAAATGCCCGGGCAGTTTTATTCTGTGCAGCTAAAAATAAATATGGCTTGGGTAAGAAAAACAAAGTTTTGATGCTGTGAAACTGGTAAAGAACCACCAAGCCTTTTCAGTGCTGCCGAGTAGATTTTTAGTCTGGGGGTTCACTTTAACTCTGCATTTTCTGATTACTCCAATGCTTCCGAGTTCTGTGAAATTACCAATTTGCGGTAATGCAGTTTTTTTACGCAGAAATACGATTTCCGAATTCCGATTGGAAATGCGGAAATTTAATTTGAATGAGCACCCCTAGTCCTGGGCATGGAGGGGGAATAAAATGGAGGGCATGCCCCCTAGCTTCATTCTGTCTTTTGAACACCAGTTGAATGCTGAGTTTTGAACGCTTCAGCTGAATGCTGAGTTTTGAACGCTTCAGCTGAATGCTGAGTTTTGAACACTTCAGCTGAATGCTGAGTTTTGAACGCTTCAGCTGAATGCTGAGTTTTGAATGCTTCAGATGCTGAGTTTTGAATGCTTCAGCTGCTGAGTTTTGAATGCTTCAGCTGAATGCTGAGTTTTGAACGCTTCAGCTGAACGCTGAGTTTTGAACGCTTCAGCTGGCTGGATAGTGTACAGTTGAGGGCTCTGCCTCCGACACAGGAGACCTGGGTTAACATCTCAGCTCTTCCTGTCTTCCTGCACCTATTCAGTAGGAGACCTTGGGCAAGACTCCCTAACACTGCTACTGCCTATAGAGCGCATCCTAGTGGCTGGAGCTCTGGCGCTTTGAGTCCACCAGGAGAAAAGCGCTATATAAATGTTCTGTGTCTGTGTCTGGTTGTCCAAGTCAGACTTCTGTTAGGTTATTACAACAACTGAATTGAAAATGAATTTCACAACTGTGGAAGAAATCATAAATAGGGCCGGCCAGAAAAAGGTGTAATTTATACATCTGCTGGAGTCTGAGATTTAAAAGCCTCTGAAATGCCGCCTAAAGTACAGCAAATAAGTGAGGATAAAGAGTGGCCAGAGAAAAATATACACAAGAGATAAAAACATAATATTAAGCGATAGGAAAAGCAGTTGGATATTGTTCTGATCCCGCCGCACAGTTTCTCGCGCTGGTTTCTCGCCCGTTCTGCTCCTGCGGGAGGCTGGAATTGTGTAGCAACTGCAGGATATATTTAGCCTGTTAGATACTTCACAGGTAGTTACCATTAATTTAGAAACAGCAGCACACTGAGTAGTTCCGGCCATTAAAGGATTTTTCTTTTCCTAGTCTTTTAACCCTGTAATTTCATCTGGCTCAAGAACGCCGGCAAACTGAAATAGTAACTTCCAGCCTTCAAGCATAGCCACAGGAATATATTATATATACATTTTTTAACTACTGTGTATACTCGTGTATAAGCCTTAAATTTCAGCATAAAAAATGTGCTGAAAAGTTACCCCCTCGGCTTATATGTCAGTGGAGCAGACAGGTGGCTTTGGAGCAGATTTTGTTAATGGCAGAAGAGCGTAAGGATTGTGCACTAGTGATCCTGCTCGTACCAGCTTGCGCCCTGCTGTGTCTGTGCCCTCCATCCGCTGCAACATGGTGTGCAGAGTGTGCTGCTCAAGACTACTTGTGTCCCCTGGCCTGTGGAGGGTAGTGTGCAAGCGGTGCAATGATCAGGGATTTTTCCTGTGTGGCAATCGTTGTGTCTCATATCTATGACGCCATGTAGTGGCTTCTTAAGACATAGCTGTATCATCCTTGGGGCACATCTGGCTATGGAGAGAGGTGCTGACTTGTACTGGGGGAACATCTGGCTACTGTGGAGGAGGCTATTCTGGGGAGGGGGCTTATACGCAAGTCAATCACTTTTTCCTGGTTTCTGATCGAAAAATGGGTACCGCTGCTTATACACACGTCGGCTTATATGTGAGTATATATGGGTGCACTCACTTTTCAAATTAATCTCACCCAAAGCAGGATTTATACTTTTTCCGCCCCTAGGCCAAGTATATTGGGACTCCCCTTCCAAGTACAGCAGCCCCCTCCAATTCCATGTGCAGCCCCCTCTCCCATGTGTAACATCAATGTACAGCAGCCCCTCTCTTCCTTGTACAGCTCCCTTGGACATCAACTTCCCCCTTTTATGTGTTTCTCCCCATTTGAAACCTTCTCTTCCATATGCAGCAACCCCTATATCATTTCCAGGTTCCCCCTTGGGCTATTGCCGCCCAAGGCCCGGGCCCTTGTGGCCTTTGCAGAAATCTGGCACTGACCTCACCTCCAGCTAACCTAACCCTCCTCTATCTAACCACCCCCTAAATCTATCATACTCATTTAAAGAGGACCTCATCTTTGGGGTTTCATGACCGTGAAAATCCACGAGCATTAGATATAATTCAGCTGCATTTGGTGCTGACACAACAATGTCTCCTCCCACAAACACCTGTGCCACATCCCAGAAGCCTTGAGCCAATCCAATTTACCATGTCATATGTACTGCTACACTTCTGGGGGGGGGGGGGGGGGGCGGGAGAGGATGTGTGTATCCCGTAAATCATGTTGAAGGGAGGGGATGAGTGACAGAGTGGCATAAAGACCTGGATTGACACCCAAGTGTGACATTATTGTTTCACTCTTGAGGGTCTGCGTGAGAATAAGGGTGCCCATACTTTTTTCGATTTAGTGGCCCAATAAACCTTCTGCCTGATAATTTTATCGAATCGGTGCCGCGCATTGCGACCATCTTGATCTTTTGATTGATATCCAGTCAAAAGGATCAATCGGACATGGTGGAAACTCTTGATCACAAAGGCACAATTGGGTGTGCAGTGGTAATGGTGTTCAATAACGTGATGATAGACCGCCGACCGATGTCCCCCAGAGTGTATATGTCCTCAGGTGAGCCTTCAGCACTGCACCTGGACACTGGGGGGACACATATACACTTGGGAGGTGGCAGCAGGACAATATCCAATAGATTTCATGCTGAAATCTATTGGAAATCAGTGTGCAGTGTATGGGCGGGCAATAGATTCTTTCAGAGAGGGATCTATCTAACAGTCCATCTGGTGGCAGATCGCCTAATGCCTGGTACACCGTGCAATATCCCGTCAGATAGATGGGTCAAATCCATGATTTACGACAGGTCCGATCGGATTTTCTGATTTTGTATAGAAGTGATCAGAAAAACATTCGAAAATCAGATCGGTCCTGTCAGGAAATAATTGATTCAATTGGTCAATTGGATGAGAAATTGCATGGTGTGCACCAGACATACAGTGGGTTGCAAAAGTATTCGGCCTTGAAGTTTTCCACATTTTGTCATATTACTGCCACAAACATAAATCAATTTTATTGGAATTCCAAATGAAAGACCAACACAAAGTGGTGTACACATGAGAAGTGGAACGAAAATCATACATGATTCCAAACATTTTTTATAAATAAATAACTGCAAAGTGGTGTGCATAATTATTCGGCCCCCTTTGATCTGAGTGCAGTCAGTTGCCTATAGACATTGCCTGATGAGTGCTAATGACTAAACAGAGTGCACCTGTGTGTAATCTAATGTCAGTACAAATACAGCTGCTCTGTGAGGGCCTCAGAGGTTGTCTAAGAGAATATTGGGAGTAACAACAACGTGAAGTCCAAAGAACACACAAGACAGGTCAGGGATCAAGTCATTGACAAGTTTAAAGCAGGCTTAAGCTACAAAAAGATTTCCAAAGCCTTGAACATCCCACGGAGCACTGTTCAAGCGATCATTCAGGAATGGAAGGAGTATGGCACAACTGTAAACCTACCAAGACAAGGCCATCCACCTAAACTCACAGGCCGAACAAGGAGAGCGCCGATCAGAAATGCAGTCAAGAGGCCCATGGTGACTCTGGACGAGCTGCAGAGATCTACAGCTCAGGTGGGAGACTCTGTCCATAGGACAACTATTAGTCATGCACTGTACAAAGTTGGCCTTTATGGAAGGGTTTTTATAGCGCTTTTCTCCCTGGTGACTTAAAGCGCTCAACGTTAAACAAGCATCACTCCCAGATATGCAAGTCATTATTTTATGCCCCTAAAACCCAGACGCACCTCCAGGACTGCTGCTGTACAGTGAGCCTGTAGCTTATACATTTTGCCATGATCTTTCTGGATATTCCATAGTCTGGGCTGTAGGAACCTGTTTTTAAAGAGTATTAGATGAGAATGTAGACAGAAAAATTTGATTGCCACTTTTATAGCATCATATTTTTGTAATTGGTAAAGAGCGGTACCATTCACTTGTTTGAAGGCGTGCATGAAAAAAGGGCGCAGTGAAAAAGGGGCTTGGCTTGATAATGAAATGGTGCGGGTGGATAACGAAATCTTATAACAATAAACATTGTTGTCAAACGTTAACGATAAATACCATTGTTAAAACAGACGGGAAATAATAACGAAAAGATATTAACTTTAAAAATCAGCTTAACCCAACCCTACCCTCACACAGAACCCTCCCCTGGTGGTACCTAAAACTAACCACTCCCCTGGTGGCGCCTAACCCTAATTACCCCCCTGGTGGAGCTTAACCCTAATTACCCCCGGTGGTGCCTAACCCTAAGCCCCCCTGGTGGTGCATAACCCTACACACACCCCGGGTGGTGCCTAACCCTAACCACCCACCACTGGTGTTGTCTAAAACTAACTGCTGCCTGGGTGGTGCCTAACCCTAACCACTCCCCCTGGTGTTGCCTAACCCTAACCACTCCCTCTGCAGAAATATCATTTTACACGTAGAAACAATAATATCTTTGATAACGTAAAATCTGTACATATGAATTGGCACACATTTTCATGAGTTAATATTTTGACAAAATGAAATGAAATACTTTTAGCAGTTGCATATAAACTCCTTCAACGATTGTTTGTTGAAAACACTGATATTTTTTTTTTTTATTATTTGTTTTTCCCTTATTTATCAACATTTCAAAGTTAAAGTAGGATAAAACACATTCAATAAAAATTAGTTTTCCTACTTTTTATTACCCATACAGTTATCATATTTTCTTTTGTGCATAAGTAATATTGTTCGTTTACAAATTACAAGTTCCCAAAGTACAGTTTATCTGCTCTGAAAGCTGCCATTGCATTTTACTGCATAGCTGCTATATTTATATATCATAACTGTGATGATTTGCTCAGCTGCCTGTGCAGGCAGGCAGCTTTTTGACCATTGTGTAGGTTTGCAAGCTGCAGGACTCTGGAAAGAAGAGCTTCTGTCAGTTTTGCAGCTTGTGCTTGCTGAGGAATTTGCATACGTTGTCATGCAAATTGTCTGGCCACATTCATTGGAGGCGTGTACTATAAGTACTATGTGTTTCCCACAATGCTTGGCTGTTCATAAGGATTTCGTCCTATGTAACACTCCTGGTGGGGTGTCAGCCTTACTCTCTGTTTGAAGATCAGCTTAGAGTAATTCCTGGAAACTGTGCTAGGCAGATTTCCCTAGTGCAGTTAGGATTGTTTATCTGTTTTGTTTGTCTGTTGCGATTGTCCTGTCCCAGCGGTGGTCGATAGGAAGTCGTTCTGATCTCTGTTCTTGGAGCATAGCTGGTGCAGCGGTTGCTACCAGCTATCTCTTCTGTTCTGCCTCTCTGGATCGCGCTAGCCACTTTTCGCTAGCGCTGTGGATCCTTCTGTTCTGTCTCCTGGGATCGCGCTAGCCACTTTTCGCTAGCGCTGTGGATCCTTCTGTTCTGTCTTCCTGGATCGTGCTAGCCACTTTTCGCTAGTGCTGTGGATCCTATCTCTCGCTTGTCCCTGTTTTCGTGTGTCTGTCTTGTCTGCTATGACCGCTTGCTGGAGGCTCGGTGAGGTAACCGTTAAGCAAGCGTTCGCATCCTCTGTTTCATGTTTGTCTGTCGATGGTTAGTTAGGCGTGCTTGTCTCTATTGTGCTTATCACGTGGAGACCGCGCATAACCGCGTGCACTGTTGCGAATTAGTGCGGTGTTCGCGGTTAGCTAGCGTTTGTTATTTTCCGCATCTTCTCATTGTATTATTTGCTGTGCCTATTTCATATCTGCTGTTGTGTGTGCGCGGTCGCGGGGTGGCGACTGGATTGGCGCACACACATACAACCTGTCCCTTTGCTCGTTCTCATTCGCAATTGTCTCTCTTGCGATTGCGTTCTGCGCTTCGTACAATTCCTGTCTGGCATTTGTGGAGGTACAGAGGATTGGTTACTCTGCACTCCCCAGCGCCATCTGCCGACAGGAATTTCCCTCTACAGGTGCGTAGCACCTTTTGCTGGGTGCCTGCAATTACACGCTTGTGGAGGATTTCCGCCGTGTCAGCGCACGCGTTGTGCGCTGATCACGGAGAAAGTTCCACAATCGTTACAGTAATGCATCCAGATCACTTCTCAGCTCTCTCTGGTTCTACAATGTGTGCAGTTCAGTGTCAGCACGCTGCTGGCTGTATACTGATTGTAGCAACAAAGGGATGTAAACAAAATATATTGTTATCATCTCTTTGGATGCAGCCAGAAGCTGCCCACTGAAGAACAAAGTGCTGTGTTTAACTTTTTGAATGCTGTTCTGCTACAATTTTCTTTTGTGGTAGTAGATTTTATGCTGTAAATAATCTTTTAGAACAAAGAGGAAATGCTGAGGTTCATACCACTTTAAAATAACTAATGAAGGCTTTGTCTTGCCTCTCCAGTGTGTGTGACAGCAGATATTTAGCATGCGGTAGAACTACTGCGCCTGCTCGGTAGCCCTGTGTTGGTGCAGCAGGCTGAGTGATAATAATTGGTGTTAGCAGCGCTAGAATACGCTATTCCGCTGCACTTTTCACCTCTCCCATCTCTCACGTGAAAAACCTCTGGGTGGGAGGGCTAGACGCGGCGTATCGTATGAATATGCAAATCTCATCCGCTGACATAGGACTATCTGACTGAGCGAGAAATATTGCCAGGTTTCCTGCAGCCCAGCGGGAGAGATAAAACGGGGGAAGAAAAAGAAGAGCGTTTTTACTGGGGTTGATTAAAGGTGCTATAAAGTCCACAGGAAATGAGATTAAATTAACATAAATTTTCATAGCTGCGCAGCCATCAATGCAGGTAACATCTCGAGTAAAACTGGAAAGTTCCAAAGTCACTTATTCTTTTTTATTTATATAGCGCAAACATCTTCCGTAGCGATGTACACAGTATAAAACAAACATTGGGGGAACATATATACATGAGAAGTTCAAGACACTGTACAGTCATCCAGTAATACAAGTAGAAAAAGTTTTGATCCTTGATGGTTACTAGTAACCTCCAAGTCTCTGTGAATGAAAGAGACATGGGGCAATATGCAATTCACCTTTTCTTCTGTGGTTTCTCCTAGTGATGTCACTTGCAGGTGGTTAAAAAAAGCATTTTGAAAATTTAATCTAGGAAAAAACTTAGGTGAAATGGGGAATTACATATGCCCCCAGGAGCGCAATGGTGCAGTGTATCGTTAGACAAAGTGATGTATAAGTGTATACATCACTTTGTCTAACATGTATACGGTAAGTATTATACTCACAAGGGTGAGTTGCAAAACTTGCAACCACCGTCTGAGCATGTGGGAATATAAATGTTCCTGCTCTGATCGCAGATCAACATCGCAGATGTTGGTGTAAAGGTCCTTGTGACTTAAAAACCCCTTTGGGCTATGGACTATACTAAAAACACTGGTGGGGGCACCTTTGATGATATGATACTACCAAACGTTGTATATTTGAGAAGAGCAATTTCTTACCTTATCAGGACAAACCATTATTTAATGGAAAAAGTAATGTTTATTCATGCATGGTAGACTACGCGTTTCACTGGGCTTGGCCCAATTCCTCTGGTCCATACAAGTGCCTATAGAACATTTGGGCATGAATGTGAGCGCCTGAATATACAAGTACAAATACATACATAGATAATGTGTGTTTTGAGATATCACTAAACTTGGTACTCATTCATATGGTAAATTACAACAAAACAAGAAACTTTAGAAGGAGGTCCCTGCCCTTGCGAGCTTACAATCTACAGGGTAGTGGGGTGGAAACAATAGGGAGGATAACACATGGGATGGGGCAGTGAACTTCCAATGCTACCTATACCAAATTATAGGCTTGTCTGAATAGGTGTGTTTTCAGAGTACGTTGGAAGGTTTCAAGGCTCGGAGCATGACAGACAGGTGTGGGAGAGAGCCCCAAAGGAGAGGGACCACCGTGAGAAATCCTGGATGTGAGAGTGAGAGGAGGTGACTAAGCTAGAGGACAAAAGTGTCTCCTGTGTAGAACGGAGTTTCCGGACGGGGAGGTATCTGGGGATTATTGAGGAAATGTATGGAGGTGACAGCTTGTGTAGAGCTTTGTATGCTAGCGTGAAAAGTTTAAACTGGATCCTTTGGGTAATTGGTAACCAATGCTTTAGAGGCCTTATCCACTTTTTGGGTTTTTATACTCCTGGCTCCCCTTCCCCCACCCCCACCTAACTTATTTATTTATTTAGTTTATTTATTGTATTTATAAAGCGCCAACATATTACGCAGCGCTGGACATTAGTTTAGGTTACAGACAACATTTAGGGGTGACATACAGCAATATGACAACACAGGAATACAAGAAAAACCAGGTCACGCAGCACAGTACGAGTACAAGGTAATGCTTAGTCACTGGATGGGAGCATGGAGATTAGGAAAGCTAAGTTCACTGAAATGCATATCATGGGTGCACAGTAATGGAGGTGCATGATCAGGTAGGACACAAAAGGAGGAGGACCCTGCCCGAAGGCTTACAATCTAGAGGGAGAGGTAGGGACACAAAAGGTAGAGTTAAGCTGACCAGAGTTCAGCTGCGGGTTTAGAGCACTTATGAGGGGTGGTAGGACAGAGTAAAAAGGTGAGTTTTGAGAGCCTTCTTGAAGGGAGCTGCCCGAATGGGTGGAGGTAGTAAGTTCCATAGTGTTAGAGCACCTCTTGAGAAGTCCTGGAGGCGTGCATGGGACTGGGTGATGCGGAGGGCGGTCAGGCGAAGTTCATTGGAAGAGCGGAGTGAGCGGCTAGGTGTGTACCTCTGAGTGAGATCGGGAATGTAGGTTGGACAGGTTTTGTGGACAGATTTGTAAGTCAGACACAGAATCTAAGGCCAAGAAGGGCTCTTCTACATGCCAAAACCCCCAGTTATGTCCAGACAGCACCCGCCAAACACACACACACCTTAGAGTTACAGCAATGACTTCACTGATTTGTATTTGAGGACGCAGTTGTGTATTTAATAGAGCCTTGATTTTTTGCTATAGTTCTTGATATTCTGAATTGCGCTCAACCAGATGGTATTTTAGAGAAGCTGGAGGCTTAGAACACAGAATAATGACTCATGGTGTCCCGCTGTTTTCTCTGCAGAGGTGGCTGAAGACTTATGGCTATTTGCTGCCGTACGAAATCCGAGTTTCAGCACTACATTCATGGACAGCTATGCACTCTGCAGTGGCCACAATGCAGCAGTTCTACGGGATCCCAGTGACTGGAGTGCTGGACCAGACAACCATTGAGTAAGTGCGATACAGCCAAATGTCATACATGTAATACCTGTCAAATCAAACTATATCGCTTGTGTTTTGTCTATTGCTTTATTCTCTCAGCAAGTATCATATAAGACTAAAGGTTCGTACACACGGACTACATGTCGCCTGTCGGGGATTAGCACCTGATCCCCTTGGGTGACATTGCCGGGCTGGCTACATACACACCCGTGTCAGCTTTGTAGCTAATGACGCCTTGTGTTGCTATGCGGGGGTGAAGGATGACGAGTTGTGCATGCGTGATGTCACAGTGCGGGCGGGTAGCAGTGCAAACAAAGGAATCGTCGGGGGGCGGGGGGGGGGGGGGGGATCGTTGTCAGTGGGGTTGGGTAGATCTGCCCGGTGGATTGCTCGCGGATTGGGCATCAGGGTTCATTGGGTGCCGTATGCAAGCCTGATTGTCAGCTGAGGCAGTCATTATTCACCGCCTCAGTTGACTTAAAGAGAACCCGAGGTGGGTTTCTGCAATCAATATAGTGAGACACATACAGAGGCACATTCTGCATACTATCACCAGCCTCTGTGTCCTTATAGTGTGCCCCCAGCTGCCCCCCTTAATCTGCTGTCCCCCGTTATGAAAACCGCCAAGCTAGCGACACATAGATTGTCGCTAGCTGGCTGTTTACATTGATGCTGCCACTCACCGCCGCTCCCCCGCCTCCTGCACATCGTGGCTCCCCGCCTGCGTCCCTTCCCTCCCCGCCTATGTAAGCTTCCTCCAATCAACTTACGGAGGCGGGGAGGGAAGGGACGCAGGCGGGGACACGCGCTATACAGGAGGCGGGGGAGCGGCGGTGAGTGGCAGCCTGCATGCAAACAACTGACTAACGACAATCTATGTGTCGCTAGCCTGGCAGTTTTTATAAGGGGGGACAGCATAGCACGGTGGGAGACTGGGGGCACACTATAAGGACACAGAAGCTGGTGATAGTATGCAGAATGTGCTTCTGTGTCCTATATTGATTGCAGAAACCCACCTCGGGTTCTCTGTAAGTCATACATGTGTGCGAGGATTAATTTTGTTTCCCCATCTGCAATAACAATAGCCTGTATAACCCCAGTGACTTTAGGAGGGGTACTGCACAGGAGGAGGTCTGGGCAGAGTACTACAGCGGAGCAATGAATTCCACCTGGGCCAGGTTTGCCCTTGCTGTGGTGCTGCATACCTCCATACGGCTTGTGTGTATATAGGTGTCATACTGGCCACACTTGCTATTGGGGGATGCTATACTGGCCAAACTTACTATAGACAACTTAGGCAAGTTCAATAAGGTAGATAGGTTTGGAGTGGCACACCTTACGGTATGAGTCGGGTGCATAGCCTTAGGTGCAAAGCAACACCAAGACTATAACAGGCAAGTCCGTAGGTCGGTTAGCACACCAGGCTTCTGAAGAGCCTAAGCATAATTTTATTTGTCAAAGCATGTGTCAAAACACCATGTGTTGATAGTTGGTTTGGGGTCATGCAGGGTCCCCTTCTTCAGAACAGTGCAGACGTATGTTTGCACTGTTCTGAAGAAGGGGACCTTGAGTGGCAAAAAAGGTCTAACTCAGTATTAGCAAGGCATACCTGATAAAGTGGACAGCGAACTATATCAACTTTCCTGTCATTGGTTTTGGCTCATGTATTAGCATTACATTAAGTAATCATGTACCCCCAGATGGTAAATGCTGCAATAATAACTCAAAAATATCAAATTGAGCTATTATGTTCATCAAATAATAAATGCAGCAGTTGTTACCCCACATAAGAAATGCAACAACATTACACCACATATGACATGCAACAAGAGTTACTCCACATATGAAATTCAGCAAATGTTACCCCACATATCAAATGCAGCAAACATTGCCCCACACAAGAAATAAAGTAAACCTTACATCACATAAGAAATGCAAAATTATAGCAGTCATTACCTCCCATACGAAAATGCAGCAAGCATCACCCTACATTGGAAATGCAGCAAACATATTGCTATTTAAAATATGCAGCAAGCATTACCCCACATAAGAAATGCAGCACACATTACACCCCACATGAAATGCAGCAAACGTTACCCCCCCCCCCCCCCACACACACACACACACACATATCAAATGCAGCAAGCATTACCTCCCATATACGAAATGCAAAATATTTCTCACCATATTTAAAATGCAGCAAACGTCACCTCTAAATACAAAATGCAGCAAACGTTATCCCCACATACAAAGTAAAGAAAGCATTTACACCAAGATACAAGATGCAGCAAACATTACCCCTTCCCCCTCAAAAATGAAATGCAGCAAACATTATCCCACACATATGGAATGCAAGAAACATTATCCCAACATCAATGCCTCCTCCTCCATACTAATTATCATCCTCCAATCAGTTATCGGGAGCAGGCGTAACCATGCCCTCTTGCATTGAGGTGAATGAAAGGTGGGGTTCTGGCAGTATGCTCGTTGAAGACTGCATTGGGGAGTCTGCTTGTCTTCAGAAAAAAAATGAACACTGCAGTGGCCTGTGCTATGACCATGCTACTGATCAAAAAATTAAGGTAACTGAAGCTATTTTTGCAGCATAAATCAGATGTCCAATATTGAGAGAAGAAAGAGGCCATTAAAAGTTGAAGATAGAAAGGGGATTTGAACAATCCGGAGTCAGCTATGCAGACTGCAGGATTCCCAGCCTAGCCATGTCATGGAAGATAACTGTTGCGTTCCTCCTCTTTGGATTAGTGACCACAGTGTTTTTTCTGCTCTGATCATGCAGGTGGATGAAGAAACCACGATGCGGAGTGCCTGACCTTCCACATTTAAGCCATAGAAGAAGGAGCAAGAGATATGCACTAACAGGACAGAAATGGAGACAGAAGCACATCACATACAGGCAAGTACTGGACGTCTTTATATGTAGGGATGAATCTGTGGCTGAGCCATGCTAAGATTCTTTCCCATAAGTCACCAGGGTTACCATTTCCTTAGTAACAAAATACCTTCTTGCTTAAAGTGTCCTCCTCCTCTTTTGTTTAGGTGACTCTTCATGGCCATATGTACTTTAGCAAGCCAGAGGTGTCTGTCAATCGCTTAGCTTCTTTCAGCTGTTGCACAGGCACTTAGCTTCTTTAAGCTGTTGCACAGGCATGTTCATAGCTTCACACATGCTGTCTAACCATCGTAATCTGTGCTGTCCTCATCTTTTTTTTGCCCTCAATTTTTCCAAGCATCAAGGATTTCTCCAAAGAATCTGGTCTTCTCATTATGTGACCAAAGTATTTGAGTTTTAATAGTAGTATCAACCACTCTAGTGAATACTCTGGCCTTACTTCTTGAAGTATTGACTGGTTAGCTCTTTGGCAGTCCATTGAGCTCGCAGTAGCTTTCTCCACAACTACAATTCAAAAGCATAAATTTTTCTACGCATGGCCTTATTTATAGTCTAACTTTCACAGCCATATGTTACTGCTGGGAAGACCATTGCTATAACTATCCTGATCTTTGTTGGTAACGTGACATCTCTGTCCTTTAGAATCTTGTCCAAATTTGTCATAGCTTTCCTCCCAAGTGACAAGTGTCTCTTAATCGTGGCTTAAAGTGTACCTGAAGTTAAAATAGATGGACGTGCCCTCATTGTTTGGCAGGCCCTCCTCCCCAGTATAGATAGACCAATATGCCTCCAGTATTAGGTAGCACCACAGTATAGACAGCCTGATGTGCCCTCAGCCTCCCATCATATGCAGAGTGGAGCCTGCTTTACTCACCTGTCATTGCCTTGGGGATTCCCCTTCAACCTGTCTGTCGCACTGCGTCTCCTTTCTAACCTGTCTGTCGCACTGCGTCTCCTTTCTATGACTCCCTCGCTTGTAATTAGAGACTCCACTGGAGGGTGTCATAGAGAGGAGACACTGTGCGACAGAGCTGAAGAGGGATACCCATGGCTGCTGCTCTGACAAGTGAGTAAAGATTATGGCTGGGCGAGGGGGACACTAAAGGAAGAACCGGCGTGCCCTTGGGGCTATGGGCCCAGAGACTGGTGCCTCCGCAGCCTCTGCCTTGGCCTGGCCCTGATTCCTCTGCTGAGTTTAGACTAGCATGTGTACCAGGTTTTAGTTTATCAGGCTCAACATCATATCATCTGTGCCTTTAGCTCTTTGCTGGATGTATGGCTATAAAAATATGCCTGCATTTGTAACTAGGCGAAGGTCCTTTTGAATGGAATAAGCTGCAGGCTTGTGAGAGGCTGTGAGTGATGGCTTTGTAACAAAGTGCTTTGTTTTGCTTGAATGATTACTTAATGATTTTGTATACCTTTTCAGCATACACAACTACACTCCGAAGGTCGGAGAAGTAGACACCAGGAAAGCCATCCGGCAGGCCTTTGATGTATGGCAGAAGGTGACTCCGCTGACATTTGAGGAAATTCCCTACCAGGAACTTCAAAACAACCGGAAAGAGGCAGACATTATGATTTTTTTTGCTTCTGGTTTCCATGGGGACAGCTCCCCGTTTGATGGGGAGGGTGGATTCTTGGCACATGCCTATTTCCCTGGACCAGGAATAGGGGGCGACACACACTTTGATTCAGATGAACCCTGGACGCTGGGGAATTCCAATCATGATGGTGAGTACTGTACCTTACTGTTCTACCATGGCAACTGCAGTCTGTGTTGCTTGTGGACTACAACATCAACAATAGGCTTCAAGGCTGTCTGCGCTGGGTTTTTGAATCAGGAAGTAACCTCCTATTGTTGCTTGAGATAACGCCTAGGGAGGTGACCTGGAGACACCTGTACTCATGCTAGATTGTCAACCAGGGGATCAAAAACTGATGCTGGTCTAGTTGAGGGAACCCAGAGGGTAACCTCATAGATCTATGGCCACACCACACAGTTGATCCAGCGGGAAACACTATAGACGCCACCAACCGAATAGGCTTAGTAAAGTTGCCCAAGGCCACGGGCGAGGGTACTGTTGTGCAATTTTAGAGTTTTTGTAATGGATAGTGTTTCCTGCTGGGTCCCCTATATCTTACAAATTAGTCGGCAAGACCAAATTTGTGAATTTGCTGTGAGCTGGAAGCTGCCGTTGGTCCAAGGCGTCACAGCAACTCCTGTGTAACCGACCATACTGTGTTATCGGTGCTATCAGTGTGCCAAAAAAAAACCAGTGTGATAGACATTTGTATCAATACCAATTTGCTGGCCTGCTGTGTGATCACCATGTACTGACTGTTACCGTGTCATTTTAACATCTGTGTGACCATACTGTGCGTGGTTGCGTTACCATTATAGCCCACCATCACTACGCTAAAGTAATTTAGTGTCTGATATTTGTGGCACGACGCATGCTCTGTTACCCCCACACAGTTTCACAGCAATACCCATGTGACCAACCCTACCGTGTTATTGGTGATATTAGTGTAGCAAAAAAAAAAATTGTGGCACAGACATTTGTGACAATACCCTTTTGCTGGTCACTGCCTGCTGTGTGATCAATGTGTACTGTTACCGTGTCACTTTAACACCTATGTGACCATACTGTACGTTCTAGGTGATCTCTGTGTACTGAAAAAAATTCTATTTCTGCCAATAACCTTTAGCTGGTCATTCACTCTAACAAACACGACAGGCAGAGGCAGGCCAAGGCGTAGAGGTACTAGTGGTCGTGGTGGTGCGTCATCCTGTGGCCGTGGGATGAAAGAGAGGAGGCAGGCATACTCTCACAGGACAGTCCCCAGGTCACCACAAGGTGTGATGTCCCTGCTGCTGCAGCCAACTGTGAGCCTGAAACTGTAAGCAGTGAGGGTGATGATGTTGTGGTGCTGGATGTGTCATGGGTGCCCCCAAGACAAGAACAGGGGGAGAAGGAGAGTTCAGAGGGAGAGACTGAGCCTCGGAAAGGGAAGAAAAGGGTAGGAAGCAAAGAGAGGTCGCAGTGGACAGGAGGCAAATAGCAGAGAGTGACATCACCTAGGGTCAGCCAGACACCGTGGCCGGCCACTTCTAGCAGTACTAGACCGGCTCAATATGGCTCTATAGTATGGAAATACTTCAGTGTGTGTTGCTGACAATTCAAAAGCCATCTGAATCCTGTGCCAACAGCAAATTAGTTGAAGACTAGCACCCATGTAGGAACCACTTTGCTGAGAAGGCACCTGGAGTCCCATCACAAAGCCCTGTGGCAGGAAGCTCTTAAAGAAAGAAGCTGTCAAAGAGCAAGCCAGCCTCCTTGTGTTCTACCTTCCACCTCCTCCCCTCCTCCTCTCCCTGGTTCCCAGTTGTCCTTCATTCCACCTTCCAGCCTGTCTGCTTTATGGTCATTGCCACAGAGTCAGGGTTCCATCCCTCAGATGTTTGAGTGGAAAAACATGATGTTGCCAGGTATCCCCCTTGCCCAACGTCTGTAAGTTGGCTTGTCAGGACTGCTAGCCCCCCCAGCTTTTACTATACTAGCTGGTTAAACCTGAGGACTTCAAAAAATGTATACACATTGCAGCACCACAGTGAAAGGTAACTGGAAGAAGATACGTTTTCCAGACAAGCATCCCAGACCTGTACCCACATGTGCAGTAGCAGGTAATCTCTGGTGATCTCTGGCACATAGTGTTAGGGCTAAGGTCCATCTGACCACAGACACCTGGTTTTCAAAACACGGACAGGGAAGGTACATAACCTTCACTGCCCACTGGGCAGGGGCATAGCAATAGCCTTAGCAGCTGCTATGGAGTCCTCGAGCAAAGGGAGCCCAAGTGGTACTTAACCTTTCTGGCGGTAAGCCCGAGCTGAGCTCGGGCTATGCCGCCGGAAGGCACCGCTCAGGCCCCGCTGGACTGATTTGCATAATTTTTTTGTTGCTACACGCAGCTAGCACTTTGCTAGCTGCGTGTGCAATCCGATCGCCGCCGCTACTACACGCCGATCCGCCGCTATCCGTAGTGCCGCAGCCCCCCCCCCCCAGACCCTGTGCGCTGCCTGGCCAATAAGTGCCAGGCAGCGCTGTGGGGTGGATCAGAGTCCCCTTTGACGTCACGACGCCGATGACGTTGGTGACGTCATCCCGCCTGTCGCCATGGCGATGGGGGAAGCCCTCCAGGAGATCCCGTTCTTTGATCGCCGGCTATCATGTAGCGAGACCTTGTCTCACTACATGAAACATTTTTAAAAAAAAAAAACACGGGTTTGCTGCCTTCTGGCGGATTTTGATAAACCGCCAGGAGAGTTAATGTATTCACCATTAACTTTCTTGTGTTTCTCCTCCCACTTTGTCTCAGTGCCCATGAACTATTTGCAGTGTTGATTGCATGTGAAAGTAAATTGCCCAATTAACTCATATCCATAGGGTGGGGCAGGTGGCATTGCTCATGAATGGCTACATCTGAGGGCCCCATGAAAGTTTTGCTATGGGGCCCCATGATCTCTAGCTACGCTGTAAAGTGGAATAGGAGGCACCGCTATGGCTTGCTTGCAGGCAAAACTCTTCTTCTTATCTTATTCCTTCGCCTTCCTCTACTGTCTTTTCCTCAGCCAGGTCCTCCTCTTACACTGCACCCTCCGCTGTGCTCCCCAAGCTTCCCAGTGTCTGTTCCACTATGTAGGAACGGCAGTGTCATGCTGTGTTGCGGATGTTATGCCTGAAGGCAAAAAGACACCCCGGACTTGCACTGCTGTTTGCTCTGCATACACAGGCCGATGAGTGGCTCACCCCTCACAGAGGCTGAAATTCAAAAATTTATTCAGCAGGTCATTTCCCAATTTTTCTGGCTTCCAGTGTTGCTGCAAGAACAATAGGCAGGTAATTGCCAAATATTTCAGGCCTTCAGTGTGGCTGCAATAACAATGTTTCAGGCAGGTAATTGCCCAATTTTTCAGTCCTCACATACTGTGGTGACAATTTAAAATGTTTAGGCAGAGACAGTAAATGCTACATTTTTCAGGCACCTCAAACAGTGGCTGCACATAACAATTTTTAGGCAGGCACACAAGCTGTCCCTTCTAAAGACCCTTATTTGAAAAATCTTGAAAGTGTATGTGGCTTTTGGCATTTACACATGAAAAAAGCCTCTGCATCAAATACGTATTTTTGGAGGAAAATTTTGCCCTTGATCCCCCGTCTGAGTTTTTGTACACTTTGTACACCTTTTTAACCTCCCTACCGTTAAGGATGAGCCTGACTTGTCCATAAAAAAATAGGAACGGTAAGGACAAGTCAGGCTCGTCCAGTAATTACATTTACTCACATTGCTGGCGTGCAGGATCCCTTGCTGGCACCTTATGGGTTCCCTGTGAGCGCATTCCCGACGTATTCTCTTGTCCCTTGGCAATCACATGTCCCCTGGTGTGTCCCTGTGATGACGCTGCGTGCGCCCCCTGCTGTTAGGCGTAAGCAGTGTCATGACATCAGGCAGCAAATTAAGATTTTTGTATTGGATGCAATACGAACATTCATATTGAATCCAATATAAAAAATTCTAAGTGTAAAAAAAAGAAAACGCTATGAGCAGCACTACTGTCCAAACAGCAAACATTAAAGTAATTAATTTTTTTTTTATTTTTACAAAAATAAAAAATTTGCTTTTTTAAAAAAAAATATTGTGTACATGCTTGTAGACAGCTTGCAAGCGGTCTGCAAAAAATCTTACAATATAAAAAAATGCTTTAAAAAAATGTACTTCTTTGGTACAAAAATCCTGCGACAGTTAAACGCCAAGAGGTTAAAAGGTTTTTGATGTTCGCCTGCAGTTAAAGTCAATGGGGCTCGCCAAACATTTCCGGTTCTCAAATTTTCATGGTGAAATTCCCAAATGCCTACTTGCAGTATGTTATAGGGAAGGCCTTTGATAGGATGCCCAGGGATGATGTAGAGGAACTGTCAGATGAAAATAATATCCTACATTAGCCAACATGGAATTATGAATGACAAAAGTTGTGAACAAACTTAGTTGCTTCTTATAAATAGACAAGTATGTAATAAATCCAGTGCAGATTTGCTGGATTGGTTATGTTCTCCGCTGATTCTCAGTTCTGTGTCATTTCTATTGCTGCTTTTCCATCTGAAATAGTCCTTTTATGCATTTGTCTGTGGGGATCTTCAATTAATGATGATGAAATTATTACCGGCTCAGTGCCGCAGAGCACACACACATCAAGATTCAGCAGGCTCCCAAAAATACTTATTGAGAGTTATTGGCCATTTCCTTTTCACTAAGAGCGTAAAAAACAAGGAGGCAAAGCCAATTTATGGAAACTCTGACAACCGCAACAGTAGCAACAAGCCGGATAGTCTGAGGCTTCTACGTGAAAGCTGATCCAATGGAAGAAGGAATAGGTAATCGCCACTCAGGTGCTCCATGTCACAGCTCAGGCTCAGGAGTCAGGGAGGGATCACACTCGGATCTGTGCAAATCGCAGACGATTCCTCGCAAGCGGTTTTCTGCACGATATGTAGTGATGATCATAATCTGCTCATTTCGATTATTAGCATAAAATTTTGCATAAAATTTAGCAATTACGGTCACACGTTATTACAATTTTGACGTTCAACTGATTTTGCCTAATCCATTTGTAATTTTGTATAATTACACATAATTTCGCTTTGTGCTGAATGTAACAGTTAATACCAGAGCCTCCGTGCATGCTACAGATGTTAAGAGGAATAGCGGGAATAAGTCAAAAAATATTTTTTCAAAAAGACCTTGCAGTTTTTGAGAAAACTGATTTTAAAATTTTTAAAGAAAAATGGGTTTTTACGCAGCAAAATGTAATTTTACAGATTTTCTCAAAAACTAGAAGATCTTTTTAACATTTTTTTCTTGTTCCCACTATTCCCTTAAAGCTAATAGGAACCTGTTTAAAAAAAAAAAAAAGTCAGATACTCACCTAAGGAGAGGGAGGGTCTGGGTCCCATAGAGCACTCCCTCTCCTCTCCCGGCGCCCACTGCTGTCCTGGCTCCCCCGTAGCGTTATTCGACCGTTTCGGTCAAATACCGCTGTCTCCCGGCAGAAGGGAGTTTTCGGAAATGCTTCGTGAGCCCGAGTGCTCCTGAAGACGGGCCGCTCTACACTGCACATGCGCGAGCGCCCTCTATGACGCACTCGCGTGTGCGCCGCCTGTCTTCGGGAGGACTCAGCTCCCGAAGACTTCCGAAGTCCCCTCGGCATGGGATGAGAACGGAGGAGCCAGCGCAGCACCGGAGGCATCAGGAGAGGAGAGGGATGGCTCATTAGGACAGAGCCTTCCCTCTCCTTAGGTGAGTATCTGCCTTTTTTTTTTAAACCGGGGTTACATTAGCTTTAACCAGCTCCCGACAGCCTAACGCCGATTGGTGGTGGGAGCGTGGCTCTATGGGGGCGGGCTAACGCCGATTGGCACCAAAGTGCGTTGTGTGGGATAAACAAAGCGGGGATCCGTGATCAGCCTGCCAGCCGGAGCTGGCAGACTGATTGTAACTGCAAACAAGCAGATATACAGTATATGCGTACAGCACTGCGATCTAACGCAGCGCTGTACAGAGGACAGCCCTGTCACTTAACTGTCCCTCGGATGAGCTCACACTCTAATTCCTGTCATGGGCTGATGCCAATGTATCTGTAGTGTAGTGCATGGATCGCAGTCTAGGGCCAAATTAAAGGGGGGGGGGGGGTAAAAAAAAAACTAAATTGTTCTATTCTTATTAATAAAAAAAAAATAGAACTAGCAGCAGCAATCAAATAACACCAAAATAATGCTCTATTATTGGGAAGAAAAGGAAGTAAAATTAATTTGGGTGCTAAGTTGTATGGCCGAGCAATAAACTGTTAAAGTTGCGAAGTGCGGAATTGTAAAAAATTGCGTGGTCACTATGGGGGTATAAACATGTGGCCCTCAAGAGGTTAACAAGCGTAGCAATTGTGGTTATATTAGCATGTATGGGGTCTTTGCTATTAACTGCTGAACTTGGCACAACATTACGCAAAAAAATTACACAAAATAATTTCAGATTACGGTTAAAAACAAAATTCATTACAATTTTTTCCCAAATTTTGCATTACAATTTCACAATTTTGAATTCTGATTCTGAATATGCTAATTTTATGCTAACGCTAATGCTTGTCATTAACGATATGTGAGTTTGTGTGTGATTGAGGTTTTCTTTTTTATAGTAGCTATTGAATTTCAATGAAGTATCACATGTGTTGTGCGGTAAAGTAGTGCAGGTTGCATCTTTTTTAAACATTATACAGAATCGCAGATGACTCCTGAAAACTCTGGCCTTATAGAAAAGCATTACGTTTGTTTTACATGTGATTTTGCATTGCGGCAAAAGGTATGTGATTCTCCCAAGTGTGATCCTTGCCTTAGATCTAAGTTGTCAACGTTTGTATAGATGCTTTTCATTGCTAAAGGTGATCATCCCTGATTTGCACCTGTGAACCGCTAGCATCAGTACAACTACAAGAATCGCTCTGAAAGAACGATTTTTTGTCATCAGTTGGCACCATTAACTGTACCCAATGCGATCGTATGGGAGACTGTACTAATAATGGGCACCTTGTATTGATAGTGACTTAAAGAGAAACTCCAACCAAGAATTGAACTTTATCCCAATCAGTAGCTGATACCCCATTTTACATGAGAAATCTATTACTTTTTACAAACAGACCATCAGGGGGCGCTGTATGACTGATATTGTGGTGAAACCCCTTCCACAAGAAACCCTGAGGACCGTGGTACTCCTGGCAGTTTCCTGTCTGTGAACCTTGTTGCATTGTGGGAAATAGCTGTTTACAGCTGTTTCCAACTGCCAAAAAAGAATGCAGCAGCTACATCACCTGCCAGCAGTAAAAATGTCACCATGGAATAAATGTCAGAATGTAAATCAGGGATTTAAAAGATTTTACAATGGGCAAACACTGACTAAATCATTTATACATAATTATTGTAAAAATGAAGCACTTTTTTATTACATTATTTTCACTAGAGTTCCACTTTAATCCATGTATTACAAAAAAAAATTTCTGATTGCATTTATATGATCGCTTGGGACATTCTTTGCTGAAAATTGTACCCTTAGTGGGCACCTTTACAATTTTACTGGATTTACTGTTATGACACCGTTGTTCTACACAGAGGAGGGATGCTGGCTCTGCATACTCACAGCTGGAAGTTATCACTCCCATCTTAGTTCCTGCTAACAGCTATGCAAGGCAGCTTTACAGTGAAGCAGGCAGAGCTCCAGAGCAATGACCAGGGGTTATGGTATATCTGTGTATTACAAATACTAATAGCATTATTTTACAATTCTCTTGATTTTTACTTTGCTAGCCAGTCCATTGACTAAATGCTGCTTTGACTGTGCTCCTTATGCCTCATCCTTGCTATGCCCTCTTTTCAGGTAATGACCTTTTCCTTGTGGCCGTCCATGAACTTGGTCATGCTTTGGGCCTGGAGCACTCCAATGACCCCAGCGCCATCATGGCCCCCTTCTATCAGTACATGGAAACACACAATTTCAAGCTTCCACAAGACGACTTACAGGGAATTCAGAAAATATACGGTGAGTTTTCTGCATAAAAGGCAGCTCTCGCTTACGGAAAAGGTTTGTGTTCAGATCCGGACAGTTTGTACTGAAACAAAGTGTAGACATTGGATGGTTGTTGTATCTGCATGGCATGATAAGCCAGAGAAAAGCAAATAAACATGAGTGCTCATCCAAGCCAAGCATGCACGCTCAATTCTATTAAAGAGGAACTCCAGCCTAAACAAACATACTGTTATTAAGTTACATTAGTCATGTTAATTAAAATAGATAGGTAATATAATCTCTTACCCACCCTGTTTTAAAAGAACAGGCAAATGTTTGATTTCAGGATGGCAGCCATATTTTTGGTTGAAAGGAGGTGACAGGGAGCATGAGACACAGTTCCAACTGTCCTGTGTCCTGAGCACCTCTCCCAGTTGCTAGGCAACGTGAATAACAACATAGGAAATCCCATCATGCTCTGCACAGCATCAGGGGAAAAAAGCCCGGGCTTTTTTTCTTTGATGGGTGGAGCTTAGCTAAAAATGCAGCTACAAATGATGCTTTGGTAAGAAAAACAAAGTTCGGATGCTGTGAAAGTGTTAAAGAAACACCAAGCCTTTTCAGTTCTGCTGAGTAGATTTTTAGTCCGGAGGTTCACTTTAAGGTGTGCGGGAGTAGGCCGATGACCTCCATCTGCAGAGGGACAAAGGGTGGCTTTAGGGTGAAATGGCGACCTGGGCAAAAATGAACCTGCCCCTCCTCCTTCACTATAGCAGTATTAGGTGGCCTTTTCCCACTGCCCTTTCCCCTAAATAGTAGAGTTATATGACCTTTGCCCATCCAGGATAGCTTTTGCCCTAACAGCAGTAGTAGAGAAGCCTTTGCCAAGATGGTGGCGCTAGAGTGCTTTTTTCCCTCTTTCCAATCTTGCAAAGTGCACAGGGGAAAGTAATCTCACCTGTCCATTCAGCACGCTTCCTCCTTCAGTGCTGTCCAGCCTCCCTCCCTACTGCCGCTTATATTCTGTTCCCTGAGGAAGAACGAAGGAGGAGCTTGCCAAAGGATAGGTGAGTTTATGTTCCACTGTGCACTCTGCAACCGATGGGTGTCACCATCCTTACACGCTGCACCTCCCGCTTCCCTTTAGTGACAACTCTTGCAGAACTAGGCATTAATACATAATGTATTTCATCAGGACAAATATTCTTCTTCAGGTGGATACAGTCTATTTGCTGTCTAACAGTATGGGACTCTTAAGGGGCATAAATGTCAAAAATATATTGTCAACTGGAGTAGATATCTAAGGTCAGTAGGTAGTAAGACAATATCATTTTATTCACATATTCATGTACGAACAATGCACAATTGGCATATAATAGTTAAAATGACCAAAAAAAGTGGTTGCTGTGATCCTCAAAATTGGTCACACAACCACACGGTAACCATGAGGGATCGGCATACGTCGGTCTGATGGATGCTGAGGAGGGGCATTTGCACCCTCCCCAATATTCAGCAAGCTGCCCCAAATCCTTTGTGCAACTATGAAATTTCCCTACCTTCTGTCAAATTTTGCAGAGCAGCTGCAGTGGAGCTGGATACTGTACTTTGTTCCAAAAGCGGACAAGTCCTCTTATCTTCCTCTTCAGTGTAGTTGCTGTATAGCCAATCACCTAGTGGCTCGGTGGAACCTGCTAGGTGAGGTACAGTACTAAGCTCGCTGCTCTGCAGTGCCTGGGGTGCAGAGTCTGCACCCCAGGACCAGGCTCACTTAAGCCCTGGGCCCCACCCCTCGCAACTAGGAAGAGGGGGGAGGGGTTGCAGGGGATATTATTATTATAATAATGATCATAATAATAATAATATGCCCCGATGCTTAGCATTCAATATTATACACAAAGAGTATTTTCACATACATCCCTTGAAGTGGAGATATAAGGAATTAAATTCCGAAAATGGTGGCTGTGCAATTTTGTATGTTTTACTTCCATACAAATGTGATAACTTATACCCACCATGTGATTGTGACCAATTCTGTGGCTCACTGCAACCACTTGTCAGTACGGTTGTGTGGACATTTTAACCATTGATGTTGATTGTGCGCTGTGTTTACATGAATGGATTCACCCTTTCAGGTCTGGACACCTCTGGTCCCTTATCCTTTCCCCTGATTCGCTAACAGTAATCATGGGGTCGGGAGCCAATAAAATTGTCTGGAAGCTCTGCTGTCACTGACAGCAGAGCGAGCGGGTGAAGTGACAGAACAGCAGCGCGAGCGGTGAGGACAGCCTGAGTGCAGGATGGTGATTAGTTGGAATCTATGTCCTGTCAGAGCCACACAGCCAAAAACAGGATGTAAATACCAACTACGGTGGTCCGGAAAAGGTTGATAAAATAATTTTTTTAACTTCCTCTTGATCCCAGATATCTATTCCAGTAAACTTCATATCTTTTTGACGTTAATCACCCTTCAAAGTCCTAGACCTCTTTTACATTTTGATTAGAGATGGTAGGGTGTTTCATATTATCTGTTTGCCATGTATACACATATATAGTCATACAGCACTTATATATTTATTTTTCACATATCGAAAAAAGGCGCATGGAAATTTGGGTGTCCAGTAATCCCGATAGAAAAATATCAGTATTAAATGCAGATATATTAAATACCGATATTTTTCTAGGGCTAAACCTAACCCTACTCTCACACAGAACCCTCCCCCTGACCCCTAACTCCCCCCCCCCACACACACACACAAACTACCTACCTGACCCCTAACCCTACACACTCCCCCCACACACAAACTTCCTGCCTGACACCTAAACCCCCTCCCCCCCACAGACTTTCTACCTGATACCTAACCCATCCCCCACAAACGTCCTACATGACGCCTAACCCCTCCCCCCCACACACGTCCTACATAATGCCTAACCCTAACCCCCCCAGACTACCTACCTAACGCCTAACCCCCTTCCCCCCACTTAAACTTCCTACCTGATGCCTAACCCTAAACACCCCCCGCCCCCGCATAAACACCCTGAACGGACGTCTAACTTGAACCCCCCAGCCTGAACTTAACCCCCCCCCCCCCGCCAATTTCTCGGGCACCTATTGGACTATCACATTGAGGCATAATTTGGTCATCAATGGCCGCTATTTATCGAGTACCTTGGGTGCGCAAATTACCCCTCAATGCCGATATTTCAATAGGCGCCTATAGCAGCACCCAAACTTCTGCCGCTAGCGGGCACCCATATTGCCTGCTTCGGGTTATTTCTGCCCTTTATAAGGTTAAGATGTTGTCTCTTTATAAAGAAGCGAACGCACATTTTTCTGTAACAGCAAGGAAATAGTTAGACTGAAACGCTGCACTTTCAGCAAGTGAAAACGTGAGGCGGTAATCTGAGCAATCATAGAGCGTATAAAAATATTGACGCCTTGTAAAGTTCCTGTGCAGAAGTGCTGCCTGGGTTGGTGCACGGCCTCCTTATATGGGCTGCATGGCACTTTGTCACCGTTCAACAGTTGCTTTTGTGGCCCACACAGTCCTCAGCCTCATATGTAATCCAACGTGACCGCCAACGCAGACAGCCCCACCAACCTTTGTGAGTCACTGCGCAGGAACAAGACGACACAGATTGTCCTGGCTGGGTTTTGTTTCTCTGGCAAATTGGCACAAAGGGAAAATAAAATGGAAATTTACTGTGCTGGCAGCTAATAAAGAGACTGTAATACCGGCCACGCATTTCAGCGGTCCACTTCAGGCATGGATCTTTTTACTCACTCACTCAATAGGACATTATTTAAAGCAAACCATTATTTAAAGCGAAAAATCGAACAAAACTAAACTTATAATGAATTGTATATGTAGTGTGGATAATGAATAGACCATTAGTAGCAAAGAAAATAGTTTCATATTTTTATTTTCAGTTATATAGCTTTTTTTTTTTTACAACATTGCATCATTCTGTTATATTTGCAGTTTAAAAATCACACTTTGTCTTTTAAGCTATAAAACAAAGCAGAAATAATGACCCTTTGACCTTTTCTTCTTTGCATGTTAATAAAATGTTAATGGTAAAAATCAGGTATGGGAAGATCAGAGGTGTCCTACTGCCCTTTCTTTGACATACAATTTCAATCAACGGCCATCTCTCCCGTACCAAGATAATTACCAGGAGCGTAAAGCAGTGGCAAGGTTTCTAATGTCACCACATAGTGAATTGTTAGGATGATGCTTGATACTCCACCCACTGTCAGTTATTACTGTATGGCAGACACAGGGCTGGATTTCTGGAAAGGTCAGGGCCTAGGGCGGAAAAAGCAGAAGGGCTTTACACAAATCCAGCCCTGCCACAGATATGGCTACAGGGAGTAATATTACAGGGACATTTTATATTCATTAAATAAGTGTAATAAGCATTGATAGGTGCTGCAGAGCTCTTTTTGTAACACTGGATCGGAGCACTAAATCGGGCTTTAAAGTTTTTGCAGTTGGAAGCAAGCTAAGGTTGCTACAGCTATAATGGCTTTCAGGACTCTGCTGCCACCTGCTGGATACACAGCAGAAGACAGTATAGTTTAGTTTGGAAATTCAGATCTATAGATTTCTCCATGTGTTTCTTTGCATTGCTTTTAATGTCTCTTGATGTTTAATTTTTTTTTCAAGGTCCCCCAGCAGAAACACTTGAACCTACAAGACCGCTGCCTACACTCCCACCACGCAGGATACAGTCAACATCAGAGAGAAAGCACGAAAGACAACCAAGACCCCGCCCCCCATCTGGAGAAAAGCCCGCCCAACCGGGCAACAGGCCAAATATATGTGACGGAAATTTCAATACTGTGGCTTTGTTCAGAGGAGAGATGTTTGTCTTCAAGGTAAGCCGTCTACAACTGCGACAGCAGCCACCGTAACCTGAACAGATGTTTCTCTATTTTACGGTGAGCTAGTCATTTGAATCTATTTGCATAATGATATAATAACATCACATGCTGTTCTTTGGGTATTTTAAGGCTGCTCTTTCTCTGGTGATTACTCACGGGGGTTGTGTAGGTGCCAAAATCTTCCTACTTTCTAATGCCCCTGGGCCTGGTTCCAGATGTATGTGAGTCATGGCTTACTTGTGCAGGTCCACAAAGTCACAACGTGACAAAGAATACACAAAGTTACCAGGCCTGATATATATAGAAAAAGCCACATTGGGTATTGATGTGCTGTAGTGCCAGGAAATTCCTGTTCCCTACATGAAAAAATGCGTGCTCACCTGCAATCGCACAACGTGAATTTATTAACTGTTCATCAGGTTGCCTCTAAAAACAAAAAGGAAATTGAGAGCCTGCAATAGTGTAGTATGTTAAAGTCACGTTGCATAGAATAAAATCACTGTGAATGAACAAGTGAGTGATTGCCCCCAGTATAGGTATCCAGGTATAGGTGCCCCCAGTATAGGTTGCTAGGTATAGGTGTCCCCAGTATAGGTATCCAGCTATAGGTGCCCCTAGTACAGGTATCAAAATATAGCTGCCCCCAGTATAGGTAGCCAGGTATAGGTGCTCCCAGTATAGGTAGCCAGGAATAGATGCCCCCAGTATAGGTAGCCAGGTATAGCTTCCACCAGTATAAGAAGCCAGGTATGGGTTCCCTCAGTATAGGTATCCAGGTATAGGTGCCCCCAGTATGGGTATCCAGGTATAGGTGCCCCCAGTAAAGGTAGCCAGGTATAGGTGCCCCCAGTATAGGTAGCTAGGTACAGGTACCCCCAGTATAGTTATCTAGGTATAGGTGCCTCCAGTATAGGTATCCAGGTATAGGTGCCTCCAGTATAGGTATCCAGGTATAGGTGCTTACAGTATAGGTATCCAGGTATAGATGCCTCCAGTATAGGTAGCCAGGTATAGATGCCCTCAGGCTGGGATTACAGTGCAGGAGGGGGAAGCAGCGAGCACACTAACACAGCCACGGGGAGGGGAGCTCAACTCCTCACTCCCTTTCTTTTGGGCACCCCTTCTGTGCTCCGCCTTCTTATTGCAGAGTTTCCATAGAAGGCGCTTGTGACGGGGAAAACTTACTCACCACTTACTCTTCCGGGCTCCATGTGATAGAGCTCCATGTGCTGCCAGGCTTCTCTGTCTCCAGCGCCGCTCACTCTACTTCTACTAATTTGGCCCAGCGGCATGTGGAGCTCTATCGCATGGAGCCCGGAAGAGGTAAGTGTTCCCGGGCACCCGTGCCTGCTGCTAAAACTCTGCAATGTTAAGGGTTTCATACACTGGTCGATTTTAGCCATCGATCGACGGCCGATTCGACCGTTTTGATCGAATCGACTAGAATCCAATGCAGCAGAAAGCATGATCGATCAGCAGAACGATCGATTTCCGGCCGATTTCGATTGATGTGATCGTTCGGTCCGGACGGAAAATCTGGGTCAATCAGCTGCTGGCAGCTGATCGATGGCCCATAGGGTTGCATTGGATCGAATGGTGCAACACTGCATTTCGATTGAATTTCAATCGATTTCATTCTGAAATCTATTGAAATTCGATTCCTACACATCAGATACATTCCTGTCAGATTCGACCTGATAGGTATCTGACAGAAATCTATCTGATGGTCGAATCTGCTGCATATCTATAAGTGTATGGGCACCTTTAGGGGGGAGCACAGAAGGGGGGGCCTGAGGAGTGGCTGTGTTAGTGTGCCGGCTGCTTCCCCCTCCTTCACAGTGCCCCCCCTCCTGCACTGCGCCCTGGGCGGACACATGCATTGCCCTCTCTTAGAAACAGGCTGCTAGCAGAAATCCATCAGCCCATGCGGAATACTTTGGTGAAGATCAATAGTCGCTTAGACTATTTGCCCTCGAAAGATCCATGTTTTTCACCAGTGCTGGGTTCATCAGGACTCTGATAGAGGGGATCAAAGCAAACCAGAGCCTTGGGTATCTATTAGCTGATCCAAACTGATCACATGCTTCTCCCAGAGTTCTTTTACAGATGAGCAACACTAATTCCCATGCAGACTGATGTCTTGTTCAGCCCATGTATCAGGTATTATAAGCCAACAGACTAACATGTGATTTCTGTTATCTCCTCCAGGATCGGTGGTTCTGGCGGCTGCGTAATAATAAGGTGCAGGAAGGCTATCCAATGCAGATCGAACAGTTCTGGAAGGGACTGCCGCCCAAAATAGACGCAGCGTATGAGCGGTCGGATGGCAAGTTTGTCTTCTTTAAAGGTATTAGTTTTAATTTTTTATTCAAGACCCCATCTCTTTGGTATCTTATTTATGGCATTTTTAAACCTAATTTTGTTTAAGTTTTGGTAAGTAAGTAAATATATATGAAAACTAAATCTTAGCTACCTGTTTAAAGGGAATGTCTGATGATTTTAAAAAAATAAAATAAATCTGCTTACTGGGGGCTTCCTCCAGCCCCTGGCAGCCGTCCTGTGCCCTCGCCGCAGCTCTGGTGTCCCAGGATCTCATCAGTTGGAGATGCCAACCTCACTAGGTCGTGATCCTCTGCGGCTGTGCGAGCGCTGCTGGTGAACGCTGGTGAACGCGCTCACGTGGTATGGAGTCTCATATTTTTATTTACAGTTTCAGGGCTGCATTTCTAAAAATGAATTGTAAACAAACAGTCATGACAGTTTGATGTAAAATCTGCTTCATTCAGCTGCTAAAAAAAAGAAACAATAGCTGTATGAACTTTCCAGTCCTGTCTTGTTATCAGCAGTACATTTTCAGCCAAAAAGAAGCGTTTTGCCTCATTTGCATCCATAAAAGCACTTTTTTTTTAACTCTTACAATACAAATAAATAAAACAGGACCTCAGACACGTTATTACGAGAACTAATACACTATTAAACCATGTTTATCTTATTATGGACCCAATTAACATACTGACAATAAGATTGGCATGCACAGGCAGCGTACAGCAAAATTACCGGTACTAACGGATGGCGATAGTGTACCGAGTGTTTGGCAATAAGCTCAACTTGTGATATTTGGGTAACACAAAGCGCTATGGCTATGCTATGGCAATGTACGTTACCATAGACACTAATGCATTACCTGTGTACCACTGGTCGCACTTCTTGCACAACGCACGGCACTCCGCTGCTGTTAGTATCAGTAATATTGCCATGCGCTACCTGCACACAGCAATATTACCAGCAAGTGTGTGAATCAGACTTCCTGTCACGTGACAGTTCAGGTACATTTTACAGCCTACGTCCAAGCAAATAAGAAATACATCTTCATTTACCTTGCTATTTACCCTAATCTTTTACAACATATCTCAGTTATATTTTGCATATGTAATGTTGCAGTAACAGAGTACCTGCTCGCACATTAATCCAATCCCAATACCAAGGCTAAATCAGTTACCCCCTTGCAAACTCACATGCAAATATTTTCATGTAAAACAGTCACCCAAGAACCACTGCTATCCCTACAGCTAAGTTAAAAGCTGGGGTCTTTGTTACAAAATAATATATTCTCTTGTGTAGTCACATACGCCGCACAGAGGTTCCCCAGTATTTGTAGGTGTCCTAATTCTTGCCCTATAATATGCATAGTGCAAGCATACAGTGCATCAACCTACCAAAAGATTAGGAGCACATATCCTAATGCCCGTTCTTGGGACAGTGCATCAAACTAATCCCACAAGGGAGCTAATAACATACATCCATGTGCACTGTATAGCCCTGGATCAGGGGCGTAACTAGGCCCCACCGGGCCCCCCTGCAGATTTTCTGAGCGCCCCCCCCCCCCCCCGGGGCCCGCTCGCGGCCATTTTGTGGGTGCTGGAGGGGTGGCAGCATGAGGGGAAAGCCTTGCCCACAGTCGGCGGGGAGAGGGGTAGTTCCCCCCTCTCCCTCACCTCGGGGCTCTCCCCTCTGTGCTCCCCTCCAGCTCTTTAGTGTGTGGGGCTGTGGGCAGCGGGCAGCGAGCGGCGGGCAGATACATACCTGCTTCCGTGCGTTCCATCGGAGACTTCTCCCTCTAGCGGCTGACGTCACTTCCGGAAGTGACGTCAGCCGCTAGAGGGAGAAGTCGTCGATGGAACGCACGGAAGCAGGTATGTATCTGCCCGCCGCTCGCTGCCCGCTGCCCACAGCCCCACACACTAAAGAGCTGGAGGGGAGCACAGAGGGGAGAGCCCCGAGGTGAGGGAGAGGGGGGAACTACCCCTCTCCCCGCCGACTGTGGGCAAGGCTTTCCCCTCATGCTGCCACCCCTCCAGCACCCACAAAACGGCCCCAAGCGGGCCCCAGGGGGGGGGGGCGGGCCCCCCCGCGGGCGCAGGGGCTGCAGGGCCTATTCCTACGCCCCTGCCCTGGATGAAATCCTGCTCACAAGGATAAGTTACAAGAAAAAAAAAAACACAGGATGGAGGCTCCTCACCTCAAGTTAGGACATAAGACAAGTGCAAAATGGGGTGTGGCCAACAAATCCACAAGATCAGTTAACCCTCTGCACACTTGCATGCACATTCTTTCATGCAAATAAATCATCTATTTACCACTGTGATACCTACATCTCAGTTAAGGGTCTTCGCCTCACAGAGGCTCCCAAGCGTGTTATATGCTTTTAATTCTGTGTTTCTTCTACCAAGGCTTATTTAACAGGCGAGGCAACATTGCCTAGTCACTTCCTCTTGTTGTTCTAGAGCACAGGTGTCAAACACAGGGCCCGCAGACCAAATTCGGCTCTCCTTGCCATTTTATGTTGCCCTCAAGAGCTCCATTGCATCATAGTAGGCAGTAAACCAACAACAGCACACTGTGCCATCCCATCCAGAGGAGCTTGCCAGTGACAGGATTTCCAGTTGAAACATTGTCTTCTTGAGCCCCGGATGCAGTAATAACCCACGGAACCCCACAATGAAATTATGATACAGCCTCCTCATAGGGATCCAAGATCCAAACTCCCTCGTGTGGCTGGTAAAATACACACACACACACCTAGACAAACACCCCCATCCTCTCTCCACATTGTAGAGTAGCACATCTGAGCAGTGTAATACTTACCTGCTCTGGCGATGCGTCAGGTTTATTTTGTTCTTCCGGGCAGCTGCACGCTCTGTGTTTCCATACCCCCAGCTTCCGATCACGTGTGATCGTGACATGCATTCAGAGCCAGAGGTATGGCTGTCAAGAGTATAAGTCAAGAAGGAATCCTGACGCAGCACTGGAGCAGATAAATATTAAACTGCTCCGTTACGCTACTCTGCAAAGTGAAGAAGCAGGCTCTCAGTCACGCCAGTTGTTTGAGACAATAAATGTTGATCTTAATAAATCTTGGCCCACGTCTTAGACTGTGTTTTAGATTTTTGCCCCTTATGTGATTGAGTTTGACACCCCTGTTCTAGAGCTTCCACAATGAATGACTGTAGGTTACTGAGATAGAAGGCTTTATGGACCAAATGTTTGTGAACACATTCTCCCTTTGCTTTGTAGGAGACAAATATTGGGTCTTCAAGGAAGTGACAGCGGAGCCTGGCTATCCCCACAGCTTGGTGGAGTTGGGAAATTGTCTTCCTCGAGAAGGTATTGACACAGCTCTACGGTGGGAGCCTGTTGGCAAGACCTACTTCTTCAAGGGAGACAGATACTGGCGCTACAATGAAGAGAAGAAAGCGGCTGATCCCGGCTACCCTAAATCCATAACTGTATGGAAAGGAATTCCTGAAGCCCCCCAAGGAGCTTTTGTGAGCAAAGAAGGATGTGAGTACAAACAACATATCATTCATGCCATTCCTTAAAAGTGTGCCTTAAAGTGGGATGAAACTCAAATTTCATCTATGGTCAATAGCATTAAAGTGTACCCGAGGCAAACCTCGGATACAAAAAGACATACTTACCTATGAAAAGGGAAGCCTCTGGATCCTATAGAGGCTTCCCATGCCATCCTTCAGTCACGCTTCCCCAAGCACGGATCCCCTAAAAATGACTGACAAGGGCTTGTCAGCAAGAACATTGGGGCTGCGTGCCTAGACACTAGAATGGCCCTACTACATCTGTTGGAGTACAGGCCACACCTGCCCAGTAAGCTGGAACTACTGCTCGCACGGTTGTAGCACAAACATGCTCATGCCAGGAGGAGCGTGGCCCCGATGTTAAGTAGGGTCCCAATGAGCAGCAGCAAGAAGGAGGAGGACTCGTCGGGGAGCATCTATAGGATCCAGAGGTGTCCCTCTCCTTAGGTAAGTATGTGTGTCTGAACCCGAGCTTTGGCTTGGCTTCTCTTTAAAGGAAACCTGAAGTGAGAGGTATAAGGAGGCTGCCATTTTTCTTTCCTTGTTTTAAGCAATACCAGTTGCCTGGCTATCCTGCTGATCCTTTGCCTCTAGTACTTTTAGTCATAGGCCCTGAACAAGCATGCAGCAGATCAGATGTTTCTGACATTAGTGTCAGATCTGACAAGATTAGCTGCCTGCTTGTTTCTGCTGTTATTCAGACACTACTGAGGTCAAATAGCTCAGCAGGGCTGCTAGGCAACTGGTCTTGTTTTAAAAAGGAAACAAACATCGCAGCCTCCATATACTTCTCGCTTCCAGTTCCCTTTAAGCACAGCATAATAGGAAAAAATATATAAATGGTTTGGAAGCTACTGGAAAGGTTGATAGTCATTCCGATACTTCACTCATACTGTCAGCTCATTGATAAGAGTTATGTTGCCGTACTGAAATTACCACATTGTGTTCAGCTGAAGCCTTGTACACACATACGAGGCATGTTGTCAGGCTGGGATTGGAACCCGGTCCCTCAGGCGACATTGCGGGGCCCGAGGCTGTTCAGTTGTGTTCTGTTCCCGGGGAGGGGCATTGAGGGCTGACGGAGCGGGAGTCAATCACGCGGGAGTCGGTTGAGTGGGCAGAGCCGGGACAAGGTACTCCAGCACCCAAGGCTGAGACACCAAAGTGCCGCCCCTCCATCCCTGCCACCCGAGCCATCAAACACTGATTGCTATTAGACTAAGAGGCGCCACATGGCCCACAACCTCCCCAACACCTTAATATCTAGTTATCTGGCTTCCAGTCACTGCTATGTATCCCCTTTTCTTATTTCTTTCTGCTTCATACACAATTAGGAATGACAGCTGAATGAATTCTGCGCCCCCTCCTACACTGCGCCCTGAGGCTGGAGCCTCTCCAGCCTATGCCTCGGCCCGGCCCTGAGTGGCGGAGAACAATACTCTCTTGGGAGTTTCTCTGGACTAGGCTCTTGCTTCTTTAGGCATATACAGAGAGCAAAATATCCAAAGAGCCATAGTAGAGCGTAGTCCCTTGGTCGCATTGGAGACTTTATATGCCTGAAGGAGCGGGAATGTAGTCCTAAGAAATGCCTTGCAGCATATGACAGTTTTGTTCATTTGGCTCAATAAAATTACAGTTCTTATCCTCACAATTGAGATTTTTTTTTTCCTGAGAGGAGGTAAGTTTTCAAATCCGAATAGCGCTATCCGAGTAAACTCGGATATCTATCTGAAATTCGGAACCCGGTTGGATACTGAGGTCGGATATCCGAATCCGGATACTGTAACTAAGGAGATGACATCCATGACCAGCCCCTCCTGACCTCATTGAGCCAATCAGAGGGCTCCCAACCTAAGTCCTAGCACCCAATCACAGAAGGGAACCCTGGCCAGCCCCCCCCCCCCCCCCCCCTGTACATAAAGGAGGGGTGCCATGATGAGAAATCTCGTCCTTGCTTGTGACTGCTCACTGAGAAACATGCTCTAGTGCTGCTGGCCTAGCAAGTGCTGTATACAGTGATAAACTTAAAGCTTTTCATTGCTAAACACCTTCACTACACTATTGTTCTATTGTTTATTAGTTAGCTAGCTTGATTTCATTCAGTGACAGTGAATCAGACTCTGTGCTGCAGCAGCTGCTAGGTCCTGTGTGTGTGCAGGCCATTGCCTGCTGCTGCTGGCCTGCTATTAGCCTTAGCTACAGTATAGGCAGGGGCGTAGCAATAGGGGGTGCAGCGGTAGCGACCGCATCGGGGCCCTTGGGCCAGAGGGGCCCCAAAGGGCCCTTCCTCAACTACAGTATTAGCTCTCTATTGGTCCTGTGCTCATAATAATCACTTCTATATATACATTGAGTAGTGGTAATCATTAACAAGCTCTTCCCCATCCCCTTCTTGCACCTCTGACACTGTAGTTGCCATTGTCAGGTTTTGGTGCGCCGTATCAATTGTTATGTATAGAGTGCCTGGGGGGCCCCATTGTAAAACTTGCATCGGGGCCCACAGCTCCTTAGCTACGCCACTGAGTATAGGTTAGGGAATAGAACTACTGTGTTATTGTGTAGTTAGTACTGCAGTGCTAGTTAGTTGTTATAGTAGTACTGTGTTATCTTACTACAGATTACTGCAGTGCTGCTGTGCTGAGCAGTGTCAGTTTGACAGACAGTTGGTCTTCTACTCTAAAGCAAATCAGCACGGAGTGATAGACAGCAAAGTCCAACCCCGATTTTAATAAAGTACAAGTACCCCACGTCATCTGGCTGAAGCAAGCTGGCGCTGGCAGTGGTCAGACTCAGAGCACCAGAACCCCCTCTGCCACTCCTGCCGACACTGAGGCCTGTTCAGGCAGCCAGTCCTCCACCGCTTCTCGTGCAAGGAAAAAACGCTGCCAGACCCTGTTGGGCGAGTCTTTCCCTGTTGTTGGCAAGAGGGGGACATGAAGTGGCTGGGAATCACTATGTCTGCCTTACCACCCTTTACCACCACCACCACAACCTCCTGGCTCCTCCTGATTGTTAACTATTACTAACTAAGCCGCCTGGTTCACAATTTATTTTACAGCCGTGGTACCAACGCTATGTGCCACATGCCACGTACATGTGCCACGTACACATGCCACGTGCCACGTACGACATCCGGCATGCTCCTGGCACACGTTACACCTGCTGCTGCTGCATTGCCCTGCTCCTGCTGCCTGTGCTGCTCCCACCACCAGGGTGCCACAGGCCACTGCTGCTGTGCTGATATCACCTATATTTAAGCCAAAACACAATTGCTGCATAATTTTTTTGAGATGTCTGGGCTGAAAACTGTCATGTCCCAGTTGTGCGGTTGGACTTTGGACACAATGTGGGCTGTCTGGAACCGGATATTTTTTTTGTGTTGTATTTTAACTCCCCAAATAATCAATTAGTGTTTCTCTTTAAAAAAAACATGATGCTACATGCATCATTTACCTTAAAAAATGTTTTGGGAGCAATTTAAAGGCCACTCCGGATAAATTCGGATTTTAAAAAGGGGTATCCGAGCATCCTTGTACGGGACACATCAGAAAGACTGATTAGTAGCAGTTTATGACTTGTGATGCAGAGTTGAAAAAAATGTCTATCTTTCCTCCCTTGTCTTGCTCTCCCACCTGACTTCTGCTCAAAAAAGTTATCACAAGCTTAGCAGATAAGAGGCAAAGAAAGCTATTTAAGGCTCATAGACATGTCCAACAATAGCGTGCAACCAACCCGCCGACATGACTGACCGCAAGACTAAGCAGTTGCATGACCAACTCATTTGCATGCTGTGCACGAACAACGGTCTGCACAATATGGCCGCATTCGAAACAAGCGCATGTCACTCAAAGGACTTGTACACACTTGTTCACACGTGGCCAACTGCACAATATCAGCGGGTGAACCGCCTGTTATCAGTTGCCACATGTACACACGTCCAGCTATTGTCCAACAGAACAAGTTTGGACAATAGTTGGGTGTAAAGGACGCACATGTGTATGAGCCTTTAGACAAAGGATCAGAAATAAGTTCTGGTCGGACACACAAACCAAATAATTCAAAATGAGTGGATTGGCTGTTGACCAGAACGGAATTGTCCTACAGTTTGATGAGAACTGACTAATACATGATAATTAGATTTGTGGATTCCAGCTTATTCACATGGAAAACAATACTACTGTTCTATGTTTGTGACTGGATAATATACTTTAAAAATTTACTAAGAATTCCAAGTAATTGTATGACTGTGTGTGGAGAAACTAATTATGAATGTTTTGTCTTTGACAGCTTACACCTATTTCTACAAAGGAAAGGAATACTGGAAGTTTGATAATCAGAAGCTGTCTGTGGAAACGGGCTACCCAAGGTCCATCGTCAAAGACTGGATGGGTTGCAACCAAAAAGATGTGGACAGCAGCAAAGACCGACACCCGCTGCATGACGATGTGGATATTATGGTGACAATTAATGACGTTCCTAGCACCGTAAATGCTATAGCAGTGGTCATCCCTTGTATCTTGTCCCTGTGCATCTTGGTCTTGGTATATACTATTTTCCAATTTAAGAACAAAGGGGTGCAACAGAACGTAACCTATTACAAACGGCCAGTGCAGGAATGGGTATGACAAGATCTGGAACGTTTGTTTTTTATTTTGTTTTCTTTTTAGTTTTCACGAGGGCTAAAAAGATATTGGGATCCAAGGTCTACTGATTGGACTGGCAACAGATGGTCGTGACTGTGGATCCCTGATTTTCCAGTAAGGAAAGACTTCAAGGAATACAAAGATGGCCTTACACAATGGAGCCTCTTTCATTCTTACTGCCTCATACCTTTTCTAGTGTGCCATGTCCCGGGCTTACTCTTTAAGCCCCGGAGGACCTTGCTTGGAGTTTTCTTTACAAAAAGACAGGCGGATTGAACTGGCTGATGACTTGTCTTAAAAAACCAGCTTTCTTCATTGACGTCAGCTACGCGCAAGACTTTTTCTTATATCAGTTTGAGCAGAAAAAAAGATCAAGCACACGTTTCTCTTCTAAGGCACAAGAATTGTTGCTGGAAAGTCTTTGCAGAACAGATTTTCCTCGATCTGATTTGCCAACTTAATGCACAAAAAGAAAAAAACAAAAACGAGGAACTCACCAATTTTTTTCAAACCCTGCTGGTCAGAATTATTACATACAAAAAAAAGTTGTT